>NC_060912.1:10781157-10841157 GCF_014805685.1 Silurus meridionalis | reverse complement strand
TTGCTGTTTCGTTGATTGACTGATTTGTTTATTTGCTGTTTGTTAGTTAATTGTTTAGTTGGTTTGGTGGATTAATTGATTTGCTGATTGGTTGGTTGTTTTACTGATTAAATGGTTGATTGGTTGTTTAAGTGATTGATTGGTTGGTTGATTTAGTAAATGATGACTATATTAGTTGACTGATGGGTATTTGGTTGATTAATTGATTAAGGATTTGTTGGTTGATTGATTGACTGATTAAGTGGTTGGTCAATTGGTAGATTTTTTTGGTTGATTGTTTGAGTGATTGTTGGTTGGTTGGCTGATTGATTGACTGGTTGGTTGGTTATTTTGTTGATTTGCTCATTGGTTGATTGAATTATTGAGTGATTGGTTGATTGGTTGATTGGTTGTTTGTTTATTGGGTGAATGATGAAGGATTAGTTGATTGATCAGGATGATTGATTGATAAAAGATTTGCTGATTGTCTAAATGTTTGGTTAATTGATTGATGAATGACTGGTTGATTGAGTGAGTGATTGATAAATTAATGAATGATTTGTTAATTGGCTGATTGATTGATCGATAAAGCATTGGTTGATAGATGTTTGTCTCATGTTTGTTTGTTTGTATGTTTGTGGACATATCAAAATAAAAGATTTTCCCAGTGTGTGATATGCGTGTGATTAGAGCACTGACCTGATTCGTGCTGGTTGTGTACATCAGTGAAAATTTCACATTTCTGTCACCATTTTCATCCAGATCATAGCGACCACCCAATCCTGATCCCGAAGAAAACACACACACACACACACACACACACACACACACACACACACACACACACACAAAGCCACATGTTAATAAAGACACTCTCAGATGTGGAACACTTTGGACACTGCTGTTGAAGAAAGGAATAATAGAAAGAGAGACAGAGGGTGAGAAGAAATAATAAGTAATTTAACATGGCGGCTTCAGGGTCATGAAAAACGTGACAGATGATGGGCCATACCCTCAAAGGACAGGTTTCGGAAGGGGCTCTCGCTGGAGATGTTGACGGAGATGTTTCCTGAGCCCATACCCTGACTCTGCAGTAACATCTCCCTCATGACTTGACTAAAGAGAACCACGCCGTCATAATAACCTGCGACATAATCATTCAGAGTCTGCAGAGAGAAACAGAAAGAGGGAGGACATGAAGGAAAGGTTGTGTTAGGATATTTTCACCATAGATTCTTTTTGATTTTAAAAGGCGCAGGCTCACGGTGGAGTTGTAGGGCCATTCAGGCAGACTGTAGTTGCGGATGCTGTGCATAGTCAGCACCAGGACGTCCCTCATGAAGTCGAACGATGAGGTGTTGATGTGATATCCATGACTAAAAAAAAGAGCCAAGAGCAAGTGTTTTATCAGCCTATGAACGCTAAACATTAGGCAGGGGTTCACATTAGAGCAGAGCCAATCAACTTCCAGAATTGAAATATGTATATTCTGTTCATCTGCCTCATGGGTGTTATGAAAGGCAGGAAAGGCACTGATGTAGGTGGGGAGACCTGGGGTGCAGTCAGTGTTCACATTCATCCCAAAGGTGTTCAGTAGGGATGAGATCAGAGCACTATAGCAGACCACTCAAGATCTTGTAAAGCATATTAAGCATATCTTCAAGGAGCTCACTTTGTGCACAGGGGCATCTCCATGCTGGAACAGGTTCAGGTTTCCAAGTTCAAGTGAATACAAAATATTATCCTCATTTAGAGCAAAATGACACAAACCCTTAAAATCCCAGTATTAATACTGAGTACTGCAGAGACCCCACATCATTACACATTTACATGATTTCACCTCGAGATCTCATTGTTTACAAAAATTCACTACTTTTATAAATTTTTCTAAGGAAACTCTTCAGGGTCAAATCACACAGCAGACTCACTTAAAAATGTCGATGAGGATGAAGGCGATGTCCTTGTTCACGGTCGTCTCGTTTTTAATGGAGACGATGTCATCCGGACCTCCACACAGAATGAAAACTAAGATGAGATGGAGATGGAGAAAGGTTTAGTACATTATGCACAAACGTTGGTAGACACCTAAACGTAATGTTGCTGTGCGCTTCTTAAACATCCCATTCCACAAAACAGTGGTTACTTTTTTTTCATGAACCTTTTAGACTTTTGCGTCTTTTTTCCTGTACAATTTGCGCAAAAACACACTATTTGCCTTCATTTCAAATCCCCAGGAAAACCGTAATGCACAAAACAATGCACAGAAATGCAGGGGGTAAAATTCTGAGGTGAATTTCGTCGCCTCTGTTAGAGATGATGTATGCGGGTGGTGCTGTTGCGGCTCCAGTGAAAGGAGAATTGTGTTCATTGGGTTTCTTGCTTTGGTGATGACATTCATTTACACTGTGCTCTGTTCTACTGCGTTTCTCTATAATATCGATGGTTTCTAAAACTGTGGGGTCATAATAATGGTATTAAGGGGTGGATTGTTTCAGGTAGGGCACCACCGAAGGCCTGGAGGTGAAATGCACGGCTCATCACTTGTATAAACAAATTAAAAAACACTATTGTGTAATTGAAGAATTAAAGATTTTAGGGCAGGCTGTTATTGGAAATAATGTACAAGGTGCTAAAAGTAGATCACCTGACACCACCCTGTCAGTGATTATTGTTTTTTTATTGCTTCCTCATAAAAAGGGTGTAAAAATGAATTTTAAAAAAAGTGCGTTAGCATTCGTAATTTCTTTAATGAAATTAAAGAGCGATGCCAGATTTCTTTTGCCAGATAAATAACTCACTGTTGCTGTGTCTGTTTTTGTCCTTCAATGCACACTCGACTTGCTTTTGACTGCGCAACACCTTTCTGTTGATGTGCATGGAAAACTCGGCCGTGGCTGCTTCCAGCGCGTTAATGTACCTGCAACACAACGAGACGTTTATAAATAATTACACACAAGAAGAGACAAGACAAAAAGAAGATATATACACACACACACACACACACACACACACACACACACACACAAAAGTTTGTGGACACCTGACCATAAAAACAGTATGTCGATTTTTTTGAACGTCCCAATCCAGATTCAGTCTCCATTTGCTGCTGTGATGAGTTCCACTCTTCTGGGAAGATGTTAGATTTTGTGGAGATTTGTGGAGATTCGTTCAGCCACAAGGGTGTTAGTAAAGTCAGGTAAAGTCAGGTACTGATGTATGTGAGAAGGTGAGGAGGTCCGGGGTGCAGTCAGCGTTCATATTCATCCCAAAAGTGTTCAATAGGGTTTTAACAGTAGATCTTTCACACACTTCCAACCCATGTACAGCAGATCTTCATGAAGCTGGATTTGTGCATAGGGGCATCGTCATGCTGAAACAGGTTTCCTGGTTCAAGTGACATCCAAAGATGTCCAAAAGTGTGCCTCAACTTTGTGGTAACAGTTTGTGAGAAGAACTTCCTGTTACATTCACCTGGTTGTATATACATATATAAGAGAGAGAATGAAAGAAAAAGAGAAAGAGAGAAAGACAGCATCTCATGCTCCATACCAAAAGCACTCCTCAGAGATGCTCTGTTGTTTGTAGACGTAAGCTGTACTCCAGCGTTTGGGTTTGAGTCGGGACTCCAGGTTCCAGAAGTTAACGAAGAAGCTCGAGACTTTCCGGGCCGGAGGCAGGAGGCGAGTCAGCTTTTCCTTGCCGTCACAGGACAGGCCGAAACTCCCTGCAGATATGACGGGGATGGTCAGGGTCAAACCCACCTCCTGACTGAAAAATAAAAACACACATGATTCCTCAGAGTTAAATATATATATAGTTATGTAGAGTTACTGTAAGTCACATTCACGCTCTCGAACTAAGGTGCCTTTTAAACCATTCTACAGACATGCTATGAGAAATGTATACACACTATCTTGCCAAAAGTATTGGGACACCTGCCCTTTCCTGCTATATGTCGTTCTTTTCCAAACTGTTACCACAAAACTGGAGGCGCTCAATTGTACAGGACGTCTTCAGATGGCGCTATTATACAATTTTGCATTCACTTGAACTTGGAAACCCAAACCTGTTCCAGCATGGTGATTCCCCTGTGCACAAAATGAGTTTCTTTAAGATCTGGTTTACATGCTTTGGAGAGAAGGACCTTGAGTGGCCTGCTATAGAGCTCTGATCTCAACCCTACTGAACACCTTTGGACTTATGACCGTACTTATGACCAGGTGACCCAATACTTTTGGCAATATAGTGTACATTATATTATATTTATGACCAGAGGTGATCTATAGATTACACATGCAGGTACACGCAATGCAAACATCACACCCTTCTTCATTTATATAAAATACATAGAGACCAAGTCGGCAAGCCTGGCAACACGTAGCGTCCGAGTGCAGATTGCTCACACACACACACACACACACACACACACACGTACAGATAAAGCAAACTGCAGGCCCAATGAACCGTTCTCATTTGCTTTAAACACACAGAAACCGGTGCGGCGCAAACAGAATCGGCAAAGACAGACAAAGTAAGAGATACCGCACGAAATTGGGAGACGTGCATCAAATAACAGTGTGTTTGTCCAGGCCTGGATCCTCACGTCTCAGTCTGAGAGCTAATATTTCCTCACAAGTATCCAAACACTAATCACAGCCCAGTCAGATAACGATAGCTAGAACATTATATTCGTTAAGGGAAGAATACCTCAAACTAGGAATTGCGTATTTATATATTTATATACACACATATATACGGTGTATTGGGACACCCGCCATATTGTGATTCAATGTTGTGTTATTGGTATATTATTATGTTGTGTGTTTTATCTACCAAACCCGAGAAACTGAAAATCTCTCCCCATTAAAAAGAAAACGTGAACGTGCAAATGTGTTGTGCGTCATTTACAATCGATCGAGCGGCCGTAAGTCATACCGCACGCCTGAGCAAACACGATTATACACACACTCATAAACCTACGACGTTTATCTCGATCTAATACTCTGCTTTATAGACCCTGGGAATAGAATTCATGGGAAAACTGCCAATTTCAACACGATACACAATATAGCCAAGAGGATGTTTTTTTTCCACCTGTGTAGAATTCTTCCACAAAATGTCATCACAAAGTTGAACTTCACTTAAACTAGGAGACCCAAACCTAACAAAAGATCCGCTGTACATAGAATGGAAGTGTGTGTGTGGAAGATCTCCAACACTACTGAACATGTGTGAATGCTGACTGCACCCCAGGCCTCCTCACCTTCACCTACATCAGAACCTGGACCAGGACGTTACTAACACACTTGAAGCTGAATAAAATCTCACACAAATCTCCATAAAATCTAGTGGAACATCTTCCCAGTAGAGTGGAGCTCATTATTACAGCAGATGCGGACTACATGTGGAATGGGATGATCAGAAAGAAGAACATAATATATATAATAAGACTAGCAGAGAAAACAGAGAAATAAATCGAATGGAACAAAAATGTCTGCGTGATGTTCTTCAATTTCGATTGTTTCACACTGAAAATTACTCACTCCACCAGCTGGAACGTGGCATATGTACATGATGGTCCGAGCATTGCACAGCCCACCTCACTGGTGTTCTGGGAAAACACACACACACACATGATTTAAATTCATTTTGATAATCAGTTTATTATGACAATCAGTCATTACTGACACAGACAATCTGCAACGTCAGCAAGACTCACGTGTAGTGATTTGAGGATCTCCACTCCTTCACACGTGCTGCTCCCGCACCCTTTGCGCCTGTAATAGGTGGTGTTAAACCCTCGGAAGTTGCTCTTGATCGTGAAGTTTAGGCCTGTTTGAAAACGACAGCTTTCAGCGAGCTTTATGATGAGACGTGCACTATATGGCAAAATATACCATGGGAAAACCATGGAAACCTCACCTTCTCACCTACATCAGTACCTGACTTTATTAACACCCTTGTGGCTGAAAGGAATCTCCACAAAATCTCCACCAAATCTAGTGGAACATCTTCCTAGAAAAGTGGAGCTTGGTATAACAGCAAATGAGGACTAAATGTGGAGTGAGATGTTCAAAAATCACTACTTTTATGGTCAGGTGTCCACAAACCTTTGCCCGTATATTGTAAGAGCATTGTATATGCAGTGGTGCAAAAAATATCTGTAGAAATGCCACTAACAGAGTAACAGAGGCGGCAGGTTTTTCTGAAAACATTTTTTAGAAATAAAGTCTTCAGAAAACAGTAAAAGCACACAAGCTAATAGAGAGAAGAAACAAAAGAAATCTGTACGAGATATTATCCTGTACTCAGTTTAGTCATTACCACATTAGCTCGACCACAGAGACCTCTAACCCCACGCCTTCACCGTCTACACTCACATTCACGTTTATTTTATCGACTACTGTGTCTACAAATTGTGCGACAATTTCAGAATAAGGTTCCTCAACATAAAATTGCAAAACAATTGAATATCTCATTATTTATAAAGCACATAATATCATCAAAAGAATTTTTTTGGAGAAATCTCTGTGCATGGGTTCATTCACACCTCCAGAAATCACTGTCTACCACTTGCCATGTCATCCACAAATTCAGATTCAATCTCTATCATGCAAAGAAGAAGGCATGCGTGAACATGATGCAGAAACGCCGCCATTTAAAATGTACTGAGGCAAAGTGGAAAACTGCTCTGTGTTCAGGCAAATTGCAATTGTAATCTCTTTTCGGAAACCATGGACGCCATGTCCTCCGGACTAAAGAGGAGCTGGACCATCTGTTTTGTTATTAGTGATCGGTTTAAAAAGCTGCATCTCTGATGGTATGGAAGTGCATTAGTGCCTGTGTAATGGGCAGTTTGCTCATTTTGGAAGACTCCATCAATGCTGAACGATATCTACAGGTTTAAGAGCAACAGATGCTTCCATCCAGAAAACATCTTTTTCACAGAATGTCTTGCATTTTTTAGCAAATCTCATAGTAGAAGAGACCTTTCACCATTTAGTGTATCATGAAACGAAAAACACAACAAAGGAAACCCAGAACTGTTAAGCAGGTAGAATCCTGTATCAGACACATATGGGACAAAATTCCTCTCCCAAAACTCCAGCAACTGGTCTCCTCAGTTTCCAGATGTATACGGACAGAGGACGTGACGCTAAACAGTGGTAAACATCGCCTTGTCCCAACTTTTTTTGCAATGTGTTGCAGTCATCAAATTCAAAACTACCTCATTTAATGACCTTTAATATAAGGGCTGTCAAAATTAAGCGTTAATAACGCGTTAACGCAAATCAATTTTAACTGCACTCATTTTATAAACACGCGATTAATGCAGGGGGCATTTCTGTTCGACCAATTTTATTAAAAATATTAAAACATTCTAGTAAAAAAGGCGAAATTTAAATCTTCAACGCAAGACACATTTATTCATGACGTTCTTTCTTTACTCAGATATAAAAAAAGAAATTAAATAAACTGGGTGCTGATACTTTTTTTTAAACATTAAACACTTGTTTTACTGATGAAGTCTCAAATCGAGCACCAAAATCCCTCATGATGCACATCCGGCGATTAAAACCGTCCGTGTGGAAATGACAATCATGCGATTAAATATTTTAAATAAAAATTTGTAATATTTTATATTTTATTGACAGCCCTAATATATTATATATTATATTATATTATATTATATTATATTATATTATATTATATTATATTATATTATATTATATTATACATGTAAACAGTATTATAATCACATGTGCAGTGCATGTTATATAAAGTAAAACTCATGAAAGTAAAACTCCACGCACCTGTGCGGTTATTAATCAGGTTTTCCTCCTCGATGGCTTTTTGCACGGCAAACCTGACGTACTTTAAGCTCCACAGCGAATCTTCATCCTCCAGCAGCACCACGTTCAACGACACCGACGAGTTCCTGCATGCCTCCGCGTCGAACCCGGTCACCGGGGCCCCCAGGGCCACCAGCACCACACAACCCACCAGCCACGACACCGCCAGCATACCAGACCCCACCAACCGCACCAGAAAGTCCAAATTCTGCTGATCAAACCCCCTCTACCAGATCACAGCAGATCCCGTCATCCCTCTCTGTGTATTTGAAGGTGATCGTTATCCAGACAAATACTGGCTTTTTAACGATTTTTCCGATTAATCAAAGTCGAAGATCTTTCACTCTGAACCCAATACAAAAAAAAACAATTCTCCTACATATTTTACAACAACATAATCCTTTGAGTAAAAACAAAAACGTAAACTTTTATATCTCTGTATGACTTTTTTATACTTTAAATCTTAAAAAAGTCTAAATTTAGGCGTCCGAGCAAAAAGTGATCGCATGGACGTGTGTGAAGGCAAACGCTCGAGCTCCTGCGTGTTAATCGACAACCTGACAGTGTGACGTCACGAGGAGGAGACCAAGCGAGGAAAGGGTTGGTGAGGGCAATAAAACCAACCACATACAAACCACACAGTTTTCTTATGGAAGTCCTGAGAGGAGATGCATTCATGTTTTTCAAATTAAGTTGTGATCACGATCAAACAAGAACGCCTGCTATCTTACGACCTCCGAAACGAAAGTTTTTTTTTTTCTCATTATCACGACTTAATATTCTCGTGACTGTGACATAACAAACATTGTTTCGTCGTGAGTAGTTCTTAATTTATTGTATTCGGTATAAGAGCCTGGCAGCATCATGGATAATAACCATAAACATTTGTGGCACCGGCACGTTGTTGGTTATTATCCAAAATGCAAAACAAGAAAAAAAAATATTGTAATTCATGACCTTATAGGACTTCTGTAGTTTATTACAACCAACATGAAATTATTTTAATTACTTTCCTTGTGATTAATAGATTCAAAACACTTAATTACCAAAATGATTCATTCATCAGTTCCTCCAAGTGGAGCGAAATACCAAATACTTTCAAGACTAGTATTGTTGATATCGATACCAATACTAATATTAATTCTTGAGATGTTTGAGAAGATACTGATGATGCAGTGATCCTGAGATAAATGAGACAGAATGCGTTTGAACGAACTTATTAATTATTAACATTCTATATTTTTGTTATTTTTAGAAATTCCGTTAATAACAATATGAAAAACTATTGTTATTATAAAATATAAATATGAATAAATATTACTAACTTGTTTATAAAAGAACATACAGCTGAATGTGAGAAGAGATCAACAGTATCAAAACTATGGAGTGGCACAACCTGAATATCAAAAGTATCAACACCAATATAAAAATGTCAGCTGGTACAACACCAGCACCGAAAGTGTCAACTGGTGCAACACCAGTATCGAAAGTGTCAACTGGTACAACACCAGTATCGAAGTGTCAACTGGTACAACACCAGTATCGAAGTGTCAACTGGTACAACACCAGTATCGAAAGTGTCAACTGGTGCAACACCAGTATCGAAAGTGTCAACTGGTACAACACCAGTATCGAAAGTGTCAACTGGTACAACACCAGCACCGAAAGTGTCAACTGGTACAACACCAGTATCAAAATTGTGTCAACTGGTACAACACCAGTATCGGTGTCAACTGGTGCAACACCAGTATCGAAGTGTCAACTGGTGCAACACCAGTATCGAAAGTGTCAACTGGTGCAACACCAGTATCGAAGTGTCAACTGGTACAACACCAGTATCGAAGTGTCAACTGGTACAACACCAGTATCGAAGTGTCAACTGGTGCAACACCAGTATCGAAGTGTCAACTGGTACAACACCAGTATCGAAAGTGTCAACTGGTACAACACCAGTATGGAAAGTGTCAACTGGTACAACACCAGTATTGAAAGTGTCAACTGGTACAACACCAGTATGGAAAGTGTCAACTGGTACAACACCAGTATCGAAAGTGTCAACTGGTACAACACCAGTATCGAAGTGTCAACTGGTACAACACCAGTATCGAAGTGTCAACTGGTACAACACCAGTATTGAAAGTGTCAACTGGTGTAACACCAGTATCGAAGTGTCAACTGGTACAACACCAGTATGGAAAGTGTCAACTGGTAACACCAGTATCGGTGTCAACTGGTAACACCAGTATCGAAAGTGTCAACTGGTACAACACCAGTATCGAAAGTGTCAACTGGTACAACACCAGTATTGAAAGTGTCAACTGGTGTAACACCAGTATCGAAAGTGTCAACTGGTACAACACCAGTATGGAAAGTGTCAACTGGTACAACACCAGTATCGAAAGTGTCAACTGGTGCAACACCAGTATCGAAAGTGTCAACTGGTACAACACCAGTATCGAGTGTCAACTGGTACAACACCAGTATCGAAGTGTCAACTGGTGCAACACCAGTATCGAAGTGTCAACTGGTACAACACCAGTATCGAAAGTGTCAACTGGTACAACACCAGTATCGAAAGTGTCAACTGGTACAACACCAGTATCGAAAGTGTCAACTGGTGTAACACCAGTATCGAAAGTGTCAACTGGTACAACACCAGTATCGAAAGTGTCAACTGGTACAACACCAGTATCGAAAGTGTCAACTGGTACAACACCAGTATCGAAAGTGTCAACTGGTACAACACCAGTATGGAAAGTGTCAACTGGTGCAACATCAGTATCGAAAGTGTCAACTGGTACAACACCAGTACCTAAAGTGTCAACTGGTGCAACACCAGTACCGATTCGCCGATCCGTAATACCTCAGTTTGTTAAATTTACTTCAGGTTTGATCTGTTGCAGTCGTTGAAGGTTTATTACACCATAACCACTAGATTTTCAAGTCAAAAGATAATTCATTCGTATTGTTACATAAAAAGTTTACAGTATTTATAATTTATTACAGGATGTAAAATGCACTGTATCTTATATTATATGGACAATTAATTTGTCTCACACGGAACACTGTGTACTTGCACTGTTACTGTGTGATTGTGTTGTGTAGTCAGTTTGCTGTTCTCTTTGTGTTGATTTGTGTTGCAGCACCTCGGTCCTGGAGGATCGTGGTTTTGTTTTACTGTGGACTCCACCAACTGTGTGGTTAAATTGACAATAAAATCCACTTGACTTAACATGAGATCATATATAATGTCATAAAATATCATTTGTGGGTTTTGATGGTGGTACGATCCATTTAAGCGGTTGCACACAGTACCCCGATTCTACACATTTTGGTGTTCAAGACCAGGGATTGTTCCTCTGGGAACAAAGTTTGGAATGCTGTCATATAAAAAATATGAGTATGCAATACAATTAAATATCTGTACAATACTAAAATAAATAAAAGTGTTATTGAGTGTAAATATTTATTCCACCTATAGTGTAGTGTTAGATGTACGCCATAGAATTTTCCAGAAAATACAGACCCAGGTGGAAAGTGTGTCTCAGAGAAGCAAAGAGATCAAAGGTCTCAGGTGGTTGTAAACAGATAGACTGTGCCCAGGTGATAAATTGGCTATAAAAGTGAACCAAGTGTGTGATCGTAAAAAAAAACAAAAAAAACACTGTTTGCATGGAGCTCATAAAGCATTTCGATTCACCCTCCTTCCCAAATGCAGGGACAGGAGGTGCTGTACAGCCTGAAGAACTCACATGACACGTGTTATGGAAATGTTGGTTATGGTTATGAGAGTGTGTTTGAGATGTTCATCGCGCTCTCCAGATGCTGGTTATAAGACTTAACTCGCTCTGCTCTCACTTTGCTCCATCTGCTGATTACAATCTGTGTACAAGGTCTTGTCGATGAGACTCTTGCCCCACATCCGGCTGATACCAGGTGCTAGAACTTTCTACATTGTTTTGTAACACAGCAACAGATGGCAAGACGGAGCTGCACGCGTAGTGAAAGGGAGCACCGACCTTCATATGTCAGTGCGCCAAAAGACGTTCATTGTTGTAGTATTTAAATGATATAACGAGTGTTGGACAGTAAATCTATTCAATCAAATCAAATCCATTTTTATTTGCATGGCACTTTACACAGACAGAGTTGAGAAACGTAGCATTTTAACAGTTAATATGTCACTGCAGATTCAGTCCACGATGAAGTGAGAAGATCTTCTTCTTCTTCTTCTTCTTCTTCTGTTGGCTGCTCCCATTAGGGGGCGCCACAGAGGATCGTCAGTGTCCTCGACATCTGTCTCTTTCACACCAACTCCCTGCATGTCTTCCCTCACCACATTCTTAAACCTCCTTGGTCTTCCTCTTTTCCTCCATCCTGGTGGCTCCATCCTCAGCATTTTTCTACTGATATACCCCATGTCCCTCCTCTGCACATCTCCAAAACCTCTCAAGATGAAGTGAGAAGATTCCGAGCGTTAAATAAGAAGCTGTGGGTGGAGCCCCATGGTTTTGCTCAGAGTGTTTTTATACTTGTCTACATGTACTTTACACCACCGTGAAATCCTTTCTCTGGGTCAAAGCACAGGGTCAGCCATGATACCACACTCCTGGAGCACTGAGAGACGGTTAAGGGCCTAACTCAGGGGCCCCAAGAGTGGCAGAGCCTTAACCACTTAGCTTCCCCCTTCCATCTGCTCCAGTAATCAGAGAAAACCTGAGAAAACTCAGTCCTCTAAACTCAAGAACGTTTAAATGTAAAAGGAGAAGTTTTACTGTAACTGGAGGAAGATCTACTTTTACTCCACTACAGGAAATATGTACTTCATCCACTGATCCATGTGGACATGTTGGTGATTCTCCTTATCTCTAAATCGGAAGTATTGTGATGGTGTACAGCACACGGGACGGAGCTGTGCTTTAATGTGGTGTATGGAGGAGATCTGTGGAGCTGAATGAGCCGTGTGATGTGCAAACAGGACCTTTTAATGGTTACAGGAACTCTCTGTGGAAACATTATATAAACTGGGTGTATTACTACAAATTCACACACACACACACACACACACACACACACACACAGTAGTTAATAATTACAGAGTCTCATTTTTCTGTCTGCAACCAAATTCCATATTTATCAGCTAAATCGTATCTACTAGCTGTTAAACTCTTCTCGTGGTCTTACTCACAGTAAACACACTCTCTCTCTATTGGCAATCCCTCTGTAGATCTCCATGAAGATCTGATCTTTCCATTGGTTGGAGGTGTGTGGAAGATCTCCTGCTACAAGCCGATTGAACACATTTGGGATGAATGCGAACCGATGCAGATAAAGACCTTCTCACGTCACCTACATCAGAACCTCGAGGCTGAAGGAAATCTTATAAATCTTCACAAAATCTAGTGGAACATCTTCCCAGAAGAGCGGAGCTGCTTATAGCAGCAAACTCATATACGCTCTTTATTTCTCACATTTACATAAGCATGAGAATTACAGCGAACACTTTCGGATCCATTTGTCTAACTTCTAATGAATGTCACAGACGCTGGTTTGGGAAAATGAAATACTAATAAAATTTCCTCCAGGATTTTGATTCTGATTTTCTCTGAACTCTCAGGAACTGTTTGCTTTTTCGACCAGGTAATAAATCTTCAAACAGGAAGCAGTTTGCGGAAAAAAATCTGCTGGTTCTCATGAAGATAAACCAATAATTATAATTTATTATTCAAAGTTGGAGGTTTGGTCTGGATTGGAGCCGAGGGCCGTGATGTCAGATGATCAGAAAGGGGGCGGGGCTTCTTTATTCCCATGCTGTCTGACATCTCTGATGTGCAGAGAGACATTTAATTGTTTGTTTTGATCTCAAAAATCTTGTAAATGTAGCTGTGGTGTCTAATCTGCTTCTATTTCTTTTTGAATTGCTTTTTATGTGATTTTAATTTCTCGACTTAACAACCGAATCCATGATAAGTGCGAAAGTTAGTGAACACCTGACGATCCTCAGATGCCAAATGAGATTTGACTGTTTTTTTAAAAGATTTTTTAAAGTTAATTCTTTATTATATTAATTATATTTTCATGATTTTTTGTGTAAAGTGAATAAAAGAGTGTTTTCTGAATGTAAAGGTGAAATAGTGATAGAAGACTAATATACCTTAAATACCTTTTTATACAGTCTACATAAAGGATCATGTTCATAGAGAGTTAAATCGCACTATTTTACGCAAAATAAATGCTTATACAGGAAGCAGAAACTTTATAGTTCACTGGTTTTAGTTTAACTGGATTGGACTGGTGTAGATCAGCGTTAACCTTTTAGCAGATGTGTAGACACAGAACAGACACCAGAGGGCGGTATAGACTCCGTTTCAGTGCTTCTATGCATCGATTTAAAAAATTGTGCCTCGGATACAAGTTGTATCGCGATTCATCGTTTTTTTTGTTTTTAACTATTTACATCGTAAAAAAAAGATTTCTATATAATTATTAGTAGATGGGCAATACTTTCATTATATAGAAAGTGACCAATAATTTGTGACCAATATTTGCTGAAGATCGATTTCACGTCGCTAAGCAGTTTCTCGAGCGCGGCCTGAGAGTCACACAGAGTACAGATTTACATGGCAGAGGCAGAGCTGTAACTGCGAGCAGACACAACAGAACGTCTGATTTTATTTCATGATTTTTCTGTTTTGTACTACAAAAGGCCTGTTTGTGAAAATGCCATGTGTTAGAAGTCAGAAAACACTTCAGATATACAATTTGGGTTTCCATTTATATTTATATTCCATGTAAAAGGTCCGTAAAACAAGCAAGTTCCTGTTTTCACTTTGGTTATAGCAGCTATAAACACTCAGTCCCTCATCTGCCTCTTTTTTTCTCTTTAAAAGAGAGACAAAGCAGCTTTTGTTTTCTCCGTCCTTCATCCTGTAGATCACAGACTGACCTCAGACTAGAAAGTTCTTCCATCCAAACATGCTTTTTTTATTATTATTCCTTACAGACGTTAATGATGATGGGTTATTAGATCTACATGCTCCTGAGATATTAGAGATCCTGCCTCCTTCTGTTCTCCAGATCCTACTTCATGGACATGAAGTTCTCTACACTGGAAATCATTCGCTGCAGCTGAACAGTCTAAAGATCCATAAAGAACCTAAGAACCATGAAGATGGATTTGGTTTGAGATCAGCGTTTAATGTAAAGACTTCACTCTATGAACAGTTTGTTTATTGAAGTTTATATCAGTGAACAGATGATAACCACCTCAATATTGATGGAACTGAGATCCCTGATGGAGAGAGTGTTAGAGAAGGGAAGAAAAGGTGTGTATTAGACGGTGGTGAGATCTGCTATGATGTACGGTTTTGAGACTGATGGAGAAACAGGAGGCAGAGCAGAAGGTTGTTGGAGGGGTTAAAGATGCTGCGATTGGTCATGAGGAGGGACGAAGATCAGAAATTAGTTTATTAGAGGGGGAGGAGGGACGTGGACATTGTGAGGATGGAGGATATGAGTGTGTGTGTGTGTGTGTGTGTGTGTGTGTGTGTGTGTGTGTGTGTGTGAGTAGACCCCTTTATCTGAACACGATGTTCCGGTGTGTAAATCTCTGCACGTTAGACATGAAAACAGTAACGTCACACGATTTCGGAGTTTCAACACACGTTACCGCCCAGACAGTTACCACGTGACTCGTTCCTCACGTTCTTATTGGTTGCCAGGAGCAAAAATAAATAAATACCTAGAAGCGCATGTGTGGACACGCAGCCGGGGAGAGAGAGAGAGAGAGAGGGAGGCAGACAGCGAGAGAGAGAGAGAGAGAGAGAGAGAGAGAGAGAGAGAGACAGAGACAGAGACAGAGAGAGAGAGAGGGGGCAGACAGACAGAGAGAGAGAGAGAGAGAGAGAGAGACATACAGAGAGAGAGACATACAGAGAAAGATCGAGAGAGAGACAGACAGACAGAGAGAGATAGAGAGAGACAGACAGACAGACAGAGAGCGATTTAGATAGAGAGAGAGAGAGACAGACAGACAGACAGAGAGAGAGATAGAGAGAGGGGGCAGAAGAGAGGGAGGGAGTAAGACAGAGAGAGAGAGAGAGAGAGAGAGTAGGGGGGCGGAGCGAGAGACTAGAAGCGTATGTGTGGACACGCAGCCGGAGAGAGAGAGAGAGAGAGAGAGAGAGAGTAGTTGCTCCACCTAATGTTCAGGACTTTAAACTATCCACCTTCTTCTCTCACTCTTCTCAGCTCCTGGTGTTCTGGTGTTCTGGTGATTATGTATTAATCGGTCGCTGGTTTGCTGCACCGCCGGAATGGAGATAAAGAATCATTTCCCTGCGGACAGAAACGTCTTGTGTTTGTTTGATGTGGACGGAACTCTGACTGCACCGAGAGAGGTAACAACCAGCACCATCTTCTTCATTCTAACACTCGTGCGGTTTCTTCTGCATGCAACCCAAAGCTCGTGCAAAAAAAACCCCTGCAAATCTACTTTCTCTCTTTCCATTCTTTCTTGCTTCTGGTGTTTAAAACATGCATTTCCAAACCTGTGTTTATACAACCCAGAAAAACAACCCCAACCTGTCTCCAAACTGTCTCCTGTCTGGACTGATGATCTTGGTGTCTCATCTGTCTTGTTGTTTGGTGTAAGGAATAGTTTTAGATGTGTATGTATTTATAATCTTCTGGGTAAAAGGTCATAACCATTCACACTCACCCACTGCCTCAGGGCTGTGAATGCTGCTGCTGTGATTCCCACTACATGATGTCGTAAACCTGACTCCATGTAGCATGGGGGGGGGGGGGATGTTCTACAGAGAACTGGAACAGATTTTTCACATTTCAGGATTCAGCCTACACTTAAAGACAACACAACATGATGCAGTATAACCCCTTATAACCCATTATACAGTGAGTTGTTTGGGATCATCCAACATTCATAGCATTATAGTCATTTATTTCATGTGATATGACAAGCAGGGGGTCATCTGGGGTTTATCCCAGATGGCGTCGTTTGGTGTCAACCAACATTTAATTAATGTCACACTACTTATAGCACTATAACCGTTTATTTTCTGTGATATAGGAAGGAGTTTATTCTACATTAACATTCTTTGCCATACAACATAAAGCCTTATAACCTCTTATACCAGGTCATTTTGAGGATCAGCCAACATTCAGAGCATTATAACCCCTACCTTAAAATAACAAAGTCTACACAGCATTAAAACTTCTACCTTATAGCAAAATATAGACTACACAGTATAATAACCACTACATTTAAGTGACATAGAGACTACGCAGTGTTATAACCCCTACCTTAAAGCAACATAGAGGCTACACAATGTTATAACCACTAACTTAAATTAACATAGAGCCTACACAGTGTTATAACTCCTATCTTAAATCAACATAGAGCCTACACAGTGTTATAACTCCTATCTTAAATCAACATAGAGCCTACACAGTGTTATAACTCCTATCTTAAATCAACATAGAGCCTACACAGTGTTATATGCCTTATTTTAAAGCAAAATAGAGACAACATAGCGGGTTATAATCCCTATCTGAAATCAACATGAAGACTACAGTGTTATATCCTCTACCTTCAAGCAACATAGAGGCTTCATAGTGTTGTAACCCCTTCCTTCAAGATCCATTGAGACTGAGTGCTATTCCCCCTATTTGAAAGCAACATAGAGACTACTCACAGTTATAACCCCTAGCTTAAAGGAACATAGTGACTATGTAGAGTGTTATAACCTCTAGCTTAAAGGAACATAGAGACTACACACGGTTATAACCCCTATCTTAAAGGAACATAGTGACTATGTAGAGTGTTATAACCTCTAGCTTAAAGGAACATAGAGGCTACACAGTGTTATAACCCCTACCTTAACGAAACTTAGTGACTATGTAGAGTGTTATAACCTCTAGCTTAAAGGAACATAGAGGCTACACAGTGTTATAACCCCTACCTTAAAGAAACATAGAGACTACATAAAATGCTATAATCCCTCATTTGCATTAAAAAGGAACTCAATGCTAACAGTCACATGCACTTTTTAATGTACATTCATTTCAGACGATCTTTGTGTTGATGGTGTGTTGATGTTTGCTGCTCTGATGGATTGTTTCACAGCCCATCATTAGCGAGTCATTAGCGCATTATAACTGGCCTTTGTAGCACTGAAACCCTGGGCGGAGACACGGTCTACAGACGCACTACATAAGATTGTTATTGTGTGGCGGAGTCTAATCATCTGAGCAGGATTATTATCTGTGTGTCGAACTGAGCCAATCAGACGAGTGCAAATAACACGACTGTTTCAGCGAACGTAAATATCACGAGACACACAGTGCGGAATGTGACGTAACGTCATGTGATGCGTTTTACATCTGAAATATCTACTACGAGAGAGAGAGAGAGAGAGATATAGAAAGAGAAAGAACAGAGAAAAAAGACAGAGTGATAGAGAGAACAAAAATAGAGTGATACAGCTAGAGAAAAAAGAGAGAGGGGGAAAAAAGAGTGATACCTTTCCCAGGAGCGTGGAGTGAGACAGGGTTGTTGCTTAAACCCAAAATGGATTAATATTTTTCCTGTCTTTTACTCAATGCCACCGTCTTTAAAACATACAATGTCTCACAGGTCTCACCACAGTCTCCACAGGTCTCCACAGTCCTTTTATTCCTGTCTCATGCACTATATTTTACCTAGAGAGAGAGAGAATAAAAATAGAGAGACAGACACAGAAAAAATAAGAAAATAAGAAAGAGATAGAGAGAACAAATAAAGAGAACAGACACAAAGAGAAAGAACAAGTGAGGGACAGAGAGAAAGACACACACACACACACACACACACACACACACACACACATGGCCTAAAACCAGTTTTCCTCCTCTAAACCCTGGTATAACCACATTCACAACCCATATGACTTCAAAACTGACCTCTCATGTGACTTGTTTCTGTGTGTGTGTGTGTGTGTGTGTGTGTGTGTGCAGAAGATCGATCCTCAGCTGGATGCATTCTTTCAGTTGCTGCGTGCTAAAGTGAAGATCGGAGTAGTGGGCGGGTCGGACTACTCGAAAATCGCAGAGCAGCTCGGAGAAGGAGATGATGGTGAGAAACATCACTGCACGTCATCTCACCTTTACCTCACCTTCATCAACTCACCTTCACCTCACCAACACCTTACCATCATCTCACCTTCATCAATTCACCCTCACCTTCACCTCACCATCATCTCACCTTTATCTCACCTTCACCTCGTCTCAACTTCATCTCATCTTCATCTCATCTTAACTTCATCTCATCTTCATCTCTCTCTGTTGCTCTTTCGTTTCTGTGTCTACACCTGGGGCACATACATATGAGAGAGAAGACATTGTAAATTCTTTATATTTTTCTTCTTTGTTCATCTTCTTCATCTTTGTATTTATTTTTGTCTTCTCCTTTAGAGCCCTCAGTTGTTCCTCAACCATGTTTTTTCCTCACATGAAACTAAGAACCCATTAATAAATTAAATACACACAGAACCCAGAAAATGTAGACTTCACATCTGAGAAATACTTAGATAGAGGAGAGGAGAGGAGAGGAGAGGAGAAGAGAGGAGAGGAAAAGAAAGGAATGGAAACAAAAAGTAACAAAATCAAAGGATCAAAGAAATATGAAAGGAACAGAATTAAAGATGAAAAAATTCAAAGATGTAAACTAAAGAAAGAAATTCTCTCTCTCTCTCTCTCTCTCTCTCTCTCTCTCTCTCTCTCTCTCTCTCTCTCTCTCTCTGCAGTTATACACAAGTTTGACTACGTGTTTGCTGAAAACGGTACTGTGCAATACAAAGATGGCCAACTGCTGTCCAAACAGGTGTGTGTGTGTAATAACCTGTTTTGGTTGAACTGTGTATGAACTGTGTATATGTGTCTGAAGGTGTGTAAGTGTGTTTGTCAATTCAGACACAGACACACACACACACACACACACACACACACACGGTTCACACCTTGTTTGTATCATTGAATAACTTAAAGGCATGTGTACGTGTGTGTGTGTGTGTGTGTGTGTGTGTGTGTGTGCGTGCGTGCGCGAGAGAGAGAGATAAGTGTGCATTCAGTGTAAACCGTTGAGGTGATCACTGTGGAAACGATAAAGTACTGGAAAGAGCGTGTTAATATAAAACTGCACTACTAACAGGGCTGCTGTTATTGGTTATTTTCTGACCAATCAGGATTGAGAATTTGAAAGTGCTGTGGTGTGGGGCTCAGTAAAAAAAAGTATTGAAATCATGGTAAAAGTATTAAAAGCATGACACTGAAGTATAGGACTGTGTGTGTGTGTGTGTGTGTGTGTGTGTGTGTGTGTGTGTGTGTGTGTGTGTTTGTGTGTGTGTGTGTGTGTTTCAGGCGATTCAGAACCAGCTCGGTGAAGAGCTGCTGCAGGATTTGATTAACTTCTGTCTCAGATACATGGGTCTGATCAAACTCCCCAAGAAAAGGTGAGACGGCCTTATAACCCCTTCCATACACAGACAGACAGACAGACAGACAGACAGACAGACAGACAGACAGACAAACAGACAGACAGATAGATAGATCAGATTTCTCAGTAGAAGGTGGTGATGTAACGCGTCATGTCTCACTGCAGAGGAACCTTCATCGAGTTCCGCAACGGCATGCTGAACATCTCACCTATCGGCCGGAGCTGCACGCTGGAGGAGCGAATCGAATTTGCCGAACTTGACAAAGTACGTACAAGAAGAAATGTTTCATTACATGTCCCTCGGGTCTCTGTAGGCTTTGTTAGCTACTCTATATGTTCTAAAAGTTTGTGGACACTTGACCATAAGATTGTGAATATTTTTGAATGGGCCGTTCCACATTTATTCCCCACACTGTAAGTGTAAAAGCTCCACTCTCTTCTGGAAAGATGCTCCACTAGATTTTACACTGAGTTTGAGAACTAACACACTTCCAACTGCCTCTGTTTCAGAAAGAGAAGATCAGAGAGAAGTTTGTCGCCGCTCTGCAGGAGGAGTTTGCAGGGAAAGGGCTCAGGTTCACCCGAGGTGAGCATACAGACACACACACACACACACACACACACACACACACACACACAGGAATACACACAGGAATACACACACACACACACACACACACACACACACACACACACGAGAATACACACACACATACACACACACAAAACACACACACAAATAAACACACACACACACACAAATAAACACACACACACAAATTGCTGACACACAAATCCCAACAGAAAAGACAGAGCACACTACAACACACACACAAACATGCAGCATGCACATGCAACACACAAAAACACAAACTACAACAAAGCAAAACACACACAATCAACACACACACATCTAACACAAACACAGTTGCAGCACACCCACAGACACACACACACACACCTATATCCCAACAGAAAAGACACAAAAACACATGAAACACACACAAACAACACAACACACACCACAAAACTGCAGACACACATTTATCACAGGAGCAAAGACACAAAATATGCACGAAACACACAGACACACACATACAAAACACAAGTCACACCACAAAACTGCAGACACACACATATATCTCAAAGAAAAGACACAAACCACACACAAAACATACAGACACAAAACACACACACAAACACACAAGACACACCACAAAACTGCAGACACACATATATCTCAAAGAAAAGACACAAACCACACACAAAACATACAGACGCACAAACACACACAAACACACAGACACACACACACAAAACTGCAGACACACATATATCTCAAAAGAAAAGACACAAACCACACACAAAACACACACAAACACACACACAAAACACACACACACACACACAAAACTGCAGACACACATATATCTCAAAGAAAAGACACAAACCACACAAAACATACAGACGCACAAACACACACAAACACAAGACACACCACAAAACTGCAGACACACACATATATCTCAAAGAAAAGACACAAACCACACAAAACATACAGACGCACAAACACACACACACAAACACACAAGACACACCACAAAAACTGCGAAGGGAAAAGTTCATGCTACTGCATCCAAAGACGTCTGATACAATTGTGTGTAAAGGTTGTGTTTTCAGTACTTTGGTGTGTATGAGGTGTATGAATGTTCTCAGATTGAAGTGTGTGGTTTCTGGTTGTTTGTTTGTTGGACTTTAGTGAAGGTTAAAGTTCTGGTCGTGTCCTGAGGGTTTTATCTCCTCTGCCTTTCAGCTGCTTTTTCTGCCTGCTGTGCATTTAGACAGTTAATGATCTGTGAAGAAGAACTCCTCACTGACCTCTCTTCAGTATCCCTGGACATGATAAAACACACACACACACACACACACACACACACACACACACACACACACACACACACACACATCTATTTGAACCAAAACACAAGCCGTATTCACGTAAACCCTGAGAAATCTGGTGCTTGTTTTGATTGTGATCATTTAGATGCCAAGAAAGTATAAACACACACACACACACACACACACACACACACACACACACACACACAAACAACACAACACACACCACAAAACTGCAGACACACATTTATCACAGGAGCAAAGACACAAAATATGCACGAAACACACAGACACACATACAAAACACAAGTCACACCACAAAACTGCAGACACACACATATATCTCAAAAGAAAAGACACAAACCACACACAAAACATACAGACGCACAAACACACACACAAACACACAAGACACACCACAAAACTGCAGACACACACATATATCTCAAAAGAAAAGACACAAACCACACACAAAACATACAGACGCACAAACACACACACAAACACACAAGACACACCACAAAAACTGCAGACACACACATATATCTCAAAAGAAAAGACACAAACACACAAGACACACCACAAAAACTGCGAAGGGAAAAGTTCATGCTACTGCATCCAAAGACGTCTGATACAATTGTGTGTGTAAAGGTTGTGTTTTCAGTACTTTGGGTGTGTATGAGGTGTATGAATGTTCTCAGATTGAAGTGTGTGGTTTCTGGTTGTTTGTTTGTTGGACTTTGGTGAAGGTTAAAGTTCTGGTCGTGTCCTGAGGGTTTTATCTCCTCTGCCTTTCAGCTGCTTTTTCTGCCTGCTGTGCATTTAGACAGTTAATGATCTGTGAAGAAGAACTCCTCACTGACCTCTCTTCAGTATCCCTGGACATGATAAAACACACACACACACACACACACACACACACACACACACACACACACACACACACACACATCTATTTGAACCAAAACACAAGCCGTATTCACGTAAACCCCTGAGAAATCTGGTGCTTGTTTTGATTGTGATCATTTAGATGCCAAGAAAGTATAAACACACACACACACACACACACACACACACACACACAGACACAAACAATTGCTTCCATGGTTCTCTGGAGGTGGGTGTGTGCAGGGACAGAGCGATCAGATTGGCTGAGGACGTCCCAGCTGTGTGTGTGTGTGTGTGTGTGTGTGTGTGTGTGTGCGTGTGTTAGGGTTTATCCTATGTTCACAATGCAGTTCGTCTTTAACAAGCACAATAGAGCGACCATATGGAGGGAGGAATGTGTCACGTAGTACACGCAACAGAACAGGAGGGAGGAAGTGTGTGTGTGTGTGTGTGAGAGGAGAAAGAGTGGGAGTGGCAGAAGTGGGAGCCTCTCTCTCTTTCTTTCTCTCTTGCTCTCTTTCTCTCTCTCTCTCTATCAGTGTGTGTGTGTGTGTGTGTGTGTGTGTGTGTGTGTGATATAAATAAAGCACCTAAAATACAAGAGGGAAGGCAAAAGAGAGAAAAAGAAAGAGGGAAGTGGATTTGTGTTCTCTTTCATGCAAAAGGTGCTGTCAAGACACAACACACACACACACACACACACACACACACACTTAATTCCTCCAGTTGCTAATCAGTCTGCATGAACGAGTTCATAATTAACACTGATGTATCTTTATTGCATGTGCATAGCATGTGATATTAAAAGTGTGTGTGTGTGTGTGTGTGTGTGTGTGTGTGTGTGTGTAGGGGGTTTGATCAGTTTTGACATATTCCCAGAGGGCTGGGATAAGCGTCTGTGTCTGGAGGTTCTGGAGCAAGAGGGACTCAAAACCATCTACTTCTTTGGAAATGAAACATCCCTGGTAAGCGTGTGTGTGTGTGTGTGTGTGTGTGTGTGTGTGTGTGTGTGTGTGTGTGTGTGTGTGTGTGTGTGAGTGATGAAGGTTTGGTGCTGAATGCTTCTTCTCCACCATCTCTGCACACAGGGCGGAAATGATCATGAGATCTTTGAGGATCCTCGCACCATCGGCTTCACCGTCTTCTCTCCTAAAGACACTGCGAGGCTCTGCCAAGAACTTTTCTTCAACACACCACCTAATGAAGCTTGATACACACCTGAACCCACATACATACACACACTCGTTTTCTTTGTGTGTTACTGCCCCCTCTGCTGGTCACACTGTCTACTGCAGGGAACTCAGGGCTTTTGGTGTGTGGGTTCTCCTAGACCACAGACTCTAACGATTTGGGCGAAAGCTCCAACAGATACTACTGAAAACTCATGCAGCTACGTGGAGTGTGCAATGTGCCAGACGACAGAACGTCCTAACCTTCATCATCATCATCATTTTTTTTTAAATAACATTGTCGCAGATGTGTGTATCACCCGATTAACACAGATGCTACGAGTGTTTTGCACTGGTCAGTGTGCTCACCCTTCCTTTACAGGTAGTCCCTGAGTTACGATGGTCCGACTTGCGTTATTTTTACCATCTTACACTGACGACGATGGCGTTACAGCAAAATCGTACAAATATTTTACCTAAGCAAAAGTAGCAGCGTATGCTCCGCCCCCCACTCGTGAACATAAATATATACTGTAAAGAGGTGGAGCGTTGGTGGGTTTGATCGATACTGGGTCAGAACTATACTTTCCATGAGTTACGATGGGGGCATCGGGGAAAAAAGTGCTTTGTAACTTGCGGACTACCTGTATACATACCATATCGCCCCCTATTGGGCAGCTCAGGATAACACTAGAAGTACTGTACACTCATGCTGTTGTCTATATCAAGTCCGCTTTATTCCAATCATGCACACAGTGCATCATTACGGTAGAATGAAGGGAGATGGATTGTGATGGCAACAAGGAAAAGTTTTGTTTAATACACTTTTTGATTAATGATGGAGAAAAAACAATACTTCCGATCTCACAGATTAGGGCTTGGGTTATTTTTTAGGACTGAAAACATTTACATTTATGGCATTTGGAAGACGCTCTTATCCAGAGCACCTTACACCTGAGCAGTTGAGAGTTAAGGGCCTTGTTTAAGGGCCCAGCAGTGGCAGCTTGGTGGTGCTATAGTTTGAACTTCCAATCCAAAGTTCAATGCCTTAACCACTGAGGGACCACGTCCCTGAAAGCATATGTAAGGCCAGTGTAGCAGGTGACTGAACATAGGAACTGGGAATTGACACAACTCAAAGACGCTGAATTTGAAAACGAATCCTGGGCAGTAGAGACGTCAGGACGAGCTACTGGAAGGCACGGAAAATGTCTAGCAAGAGACCGAACGTCTTTATGTTTCTGTCATGTTTTGAATTAAGATTTGAAGGATTTATGAGGAAAGATTTTCACCCGATCGCGATCCGTGATTATGTTCGGTTGAACACTGATCTGGAATCAGATTGGGAGCCAGTAAGGCTACATCTACACTAATCCGGATAAATAAAAAAATGGTGTTTTACGTCTAAAAACGATCGCCGTCCCACTTTTATTTTCAATTGTTTCCCAAAAGCTGCTCATCCAAACTGAAACGTCAGAGGTAAGACGTTTACACACGTTTAAACACTAAAACTGTTTTCAAATTTATCCGCTTTGGAAAACGTTTTCAAAAAGCTTCGCTTTGAATTAAAAAAACGCTGCCACGGTGTGGCTGGAGGGCCAAAAGAGTTTTCAAACGAAAACGTATTAGTGAGAACGCGGCCTTAAAGCGGATCAGATTCAGCACTGATTTGAGGTGCAGGTCCAGGGCTGTGAGCGAGCAGGTTATAAGCCGAGCGCTATAGTAACATAAAAACGTTCTTTAACAGTTTCATCTTATCGTTAATTAAAAAAAAATTATAATACATTTTTATTTAGGAATAACAACTTCCTGTATCCCCTCAGGACTTCCTGTATCCCATTCCTGCAAAGTCTTAAAGCTAATGAAGGGATGAAAACATAAAAGAATCTACTTGGTACCATGATGTATATCATCAAAATTTCACGTGTATGATTCGAATGAAATGTGTTTTTTTATATCAGATGCTTAAAAGGACCAGTTTTAGAAATAAAATGTAAACAATATAAAAGCCTTTAATGATCAATGTCTTATCAAATGGCAAACAAATGAACGGACACAGGTACTGCTCACGACTCCTCACACACTTCATTTACCTCACACACTATTGGGCCAAAAGTATTGGTACATTTTCCCATCACTTGACTTCACTCAAACCTCAGACTCAAACCTGTTCAGTTTCATGAAAACCAGTGGAAACAGTTGAAATGTGTGGAAGATCTTCTATAAAACTGTAAACGGTATTAAAGACCTGTGGGATAAATATGAACTACGAACTCCTTTGTGTCTGAATGAAACCTCACCGAAATCTCCATAAAATCTAGTGGAACATCTTCCCAGAAGAGTGGAGCTCATTAGAACAGAGAATGGGAACTAAATATGGAATGTGATGTTCGAAAATCCCAAGTCAGGTGTCCAGAAACTTTAGTGAATATACTGTAGATCACACCATGTGTATGAATTATGAATGTTATTACTAAACACGAGGAAAACTAAATGATGTAAACGATTTCAAACAACATGCCATTTTTATGATTCCTCCATAACTGATCTAAACAATTCTTTATCTCTGAAGTCAAGCTTTGAATTTGATTGGATGATTTTTTCCCTTTTTCTTGTTTTGCGAACTGTAAAGAAATGTGTTTTTCTTTTTGCTTGTGTGTGTTTTACTCTTACTGGCTGAGAAATCAGATCCTCAGCATGTTGCGGGAGACCCGTTTGGTTTATTAGCTTGTTCATGTGCAGTGTGACGTCTGTAGATCCTGCAGTCTGGTTTCACGTGGAACTGAGAAGGAATTGATTCTATAATGTACTGTATGTAAAATAATTCATCTCTAATTAATCTAAGTGATATCTTTTAACTCTGCATCAAACACTCCTTTAATAGGAAGTATGAGGGAGATGACGGAGGTCCACGCACCTACTGAGCTGAGCTGTTGAAGTAAACTGTTCTCTGGTCAGCAGTGCGACTCGGAGACCTGTGAGAAATATAGGTGATGTTCATGGTACATGGTAAATGTGTAATATTGTGTAACAGTGTTCAATTACTGTAATAAATCTTTTTAGTAAAGTATATACGTGTGTGTGTGTGTGTGTGTGTCTGATGTAGGTAATCATGAAAATCTTGCAGTAAGCAGTTCCTTTACAAAACCCTGAAATAACGTGAGGTTGAAATTGAAAGTAGATTTGTGTTGCAGTGAAGCTACAGAACATGAACACATCCCTTTTTAACAGCATCCTGTGTCACTTACATTTGTGGCGCTTTTACAGTCCTTCATGTGAACATCCATCCATCCATCCATCCATCCATCCATCCATCCATCCATCCATTTAATCTGTCTGCCTGTCCATCCATCCATCCATCCATCCATTCACTGTCTGCCTGTCTATCCATCTATCTATCCAACCATCCGTCCAACTGTTTGTCGGTCCATCCATCCATCCATCCATCCGCCCATCCATTCAATGTCTGCCTGTCTATCCATTTATCTATCCAACATCCATCCATATAACTATGTCCATCCATCTATCTATCCATCCATCCAACTATGTCCATCTATCTATCTATCCATCCATCCACCTGTCTACCCATCAGTTTATCTGTCCATCTATTGGCTCTATAATCCCAAAGCCTGAGGCCACACAGTAAATAAAGTGATATATATTTAATAACCAGGTTTTATTATTTAGATCACGTGTGCGTACGTGTCGATGTGAAATGGACCGTTAGCCTGGGAGGTGTAACACTTTAGATTTCTATGTAATGTCTGGGTTTTTCTATTTCAGGAACCAGTCATGTGGTTCCAGCAATCATGTGCAACTTCCCTTTTCTGAAAGAAAAGCACAGGCATGTGCAGCGCTTCCGAGCTGCTGCAGAACAATCTCCAGTCGGGGAAGTGCTGATGTTCTCAACGTGTTGATGAAGGTGAAAAGGAAAAGTGCGTCACAGGAGGGGGACTAATAAAGGGTCTTTTTATTGTGATTAACTTGCACTACACCAGCCACAGTGATCCGACTGGAGAAAAGAAGTGCTGTCAAATTATTTCTCTCTTTTTTTTAATAACTGACCAGAATACAAAAAAAACATGATCAGACCAAATAAATACAAAAAATAAACTAAAACAACCAAAGCATAGAAAAGATGCATAGAATTTTCGTTGGAGAAACGGACCACGTGCATGACTAAGACTCCACACGTGAACTAATGATGACGTTTCTAACGTGAGCCGAGGGTCTGACCGACGACGGGTTTCTAACTACAGCCGTGACGGCGCTACGAGAAGTTTCAGGACTAGTGGAACTGCAGTAGAAGTGTGATGGACTAGAAAATCCTGACTTTTTACAACCTGAATTACTCTGGAATTCTGGGAATGTGTCGGTTTGGCAGTTTGTCCGTGTTGGGTTTTTTTAATTTACTTTGGGGGGGTTCAAGTTTTAAGTGCAATATTAGTCTTAAACTCCAGCATACAAACTACAACTAAATTCAAAAACGAAAGTCATCCCCCAGAACAATAAAAAAAAAGCAAACAAATAAATAAAAGCGTTCGATCAGATGACCTCAGTAAACCAGGGTCATTACTTTGTCTTTCACAGTAAGTTCTTTTGTTGTTGCTTGAACAGGGTTCTCTATTTTTCCCTTTCGGTTTCTTACACAAACATCAGGAAGACACCGAATGACTTTTCTATTCTCTCTGAATCTGCTCGCTTTTATTTCTCCTTTCTTTCTCTTGTTTCTCCTCTGTAACACTTTTAAATAATAAAATCGTATGACTTTTCTTTTTTATTTCCATAATATCTCTCTCTCTCTCTCTTTTTTCCCCCTCAGCTACATTCTTACATCCTTTCTCCTTCCTCATCTCCATCCTCCCCATCACGTGTTCACCTCCAGTGCTCCTATCTTGGAAAGAAATAAAAATGTAAAAAAAAAGAAAAAAGAAAGGCGTGAAATTCCCAGCAGGCCGAGTTTGGAGCCTACGAGCTGATGATCTTGCCGGACCAGGTCTCGTGCTTGGATCCAGGGTTCAGATGCGTGATGATCACCTCCACCGCCTGCACCTTCACGTTCTTGGGTGGGATGGGACACACTTTATACGTCACCTCGTCGCCCTCCACGGGAACGTACTCGCCCTCGATGCTGATGAAACAAAATTGAGAATGAAGCCTGTGGTTCATAATCTGAGGAGAGAAACGAGGGCAAAAACTAATCGGGCTGAAGATGAATGGTTTTCAGAAGGTATCTGTGGGACGTATAGAGTTACTATGGAGGTTCCAGTGAAATTAAGTTCCGTATCGCCAAGCCTGCGATGTCATGGTCTGGTGTTATGCCTAGTATTCGGCAGCAGGGAGCGTCTTCCTGTCTAACAAGGATGGAAAAGATCTCCTTCATGTTCTACCTTTATAATTATGTTTTAGTGTGGGACAGTGAGACGCGGCCTGCTGGCAGTTCGGTGTAGATTCGTCCTCATTATCACTGTAAGTTCGTAACCTCCTGGCAGATGCAAATTTCTTTTGATGGATCTTCACAAGATCTCCTGAACCACAAGCGAACATCGATGATACTTTTCCCCCCATACGCATGCCAATGAACAAAATATCACATATTAAAAAATGTAATGTAATTAAACCTGATCATAACCCTTCGTCTCGTCCGAACATCGCAAGATCACGAGATTAAAGAAGAGATTGGTACTCACTCTGAGATGTGGACGAAGATGTCTTCTCCTCCATTAGCGGGTCTGATGTATCCGTGACCCTGTGACCTCGAGAAGTTCTTGCACACGCCCTTAAACACAGGACCTGAGTTCGCCCGCACCGTGCTGGAGCCGGAGGAGGTAAAGAAAACCGAGTTAAAGACTGTATACATTGTACACACACACAAAACGTGTCCCGTCCGCCCTCATCCTGTCCCTTGTTGCCCCTTCATGCTCCCCGTCTGCCCTTGCTTGCCCTACACAACCAGACAAGAGGACACGCCCATTTCCAGCATTCCTTATTAAAAAAAGAAAGCAAACCCTGGGACATGAGTTTAATATTAAATTGTTGGGGCTTAAAGTAAATGTCTTTCTTTTTATTGCTCGACTCAAAAAAGGATTTGAAGAACCGGATTTAAAGAACTGAGTCACTAAAATTGATCCGATCTGAAGTTTCCCTATACTTCTATACCCTCTCCCTTTACTCAGTCTCTGGGGTAGTTACATCCTACGTGACCCCCCCACCATTCACACATCCCCCTTGTCCCTTAACGAGGCTTACAGGAAGGGGAGGATCCTTGAACCTGAAGGATACAAATTGGTGGAATCCTGCAAAACTTTCTTTGGACTGAAGAAGCTGCTCAGTAGTGAAACGGTCCAATCCAACCAAATACAACATTGGTGCGAAATCAGAAATCACATGTTTAGAGATTTGTATCTCACTGGGCTGCATCTAAGCATTAACAGCTCTTTGTGTCTCACCACCTGATTGACGTCCTCAGGACCTGAATCATTCGCAATTTCTTTGGAGAAATGCTGGCACAGAAACCCAGTTATTGTCAGTGGTGCTGCGATTGTGTGTTTGTGTGTGTGTGTGTTCATACGCGGAGTAGGTGCGAGTGCGCTTGGTGGGCAGAGGGCTGGGCAGCTCCCCGGCTTTCTCCCACACTCGGCTACCTTCTCGCATAAAGGAGAACGAGACGGAGTGAGACGCCGATCTTGGAGAGCGCACGGACGACTCGTTCGGCTCCGGTTCTGCCATGCTTCGACTGGGAGAGTGTCACTGTGTGTCTTCACCGCTGATGGTAAGACCCTGGGTGAAGCTGGAGGGGTGTACCAGGGCAGAGCAGAGTTTCAGGCTGAAGTGGTGATGAGAGATACACGCTAATAAAGCTCGGCAAGAAAACCTGAAAGAAACCGAGAGAGAGAGAGAGAGAGAGAGAGAGAGAGAGAGAGAGAGAGAGAGAGAGGGAACAGGGAGACTTTCGTCAATAAAGATCTGTGTATTTATGTAAAGATGAAAAAAAAATCTAAAAACTGTACTGAATCATGAAAACATGCTGAATAAAATCAATATGAATATATGCATAAATTTAATTCTATGATTCATTAACAATAAAAATAACCGCTCTCCATGCAGTGCACAGTGTCGCTTTTAAAAACAAATGGCACGTGGCGTCAGCGATTCGCCTCTAGAGGCCGCTGACCGATAGCTGGAAAAACTATCGGTATGGATTTTGTGATCGACTATTAGTGGCGTTTAAAAAACGTTTTCTCTTTTGAATTTCACAAAGTCTCGATAACTATTTAGGTTGTATACAACCACAGGTAAAGGTTCTGTGTCGAACACTTCATGGGAACCGAGTTCAGTTTGTATGCGGGGACCTGAAGAAACGTCGGACTATATCGTTGGAAAAAAACAAACAAAAAAAAAAAGGTATAAGATGGATTTGTCGCTTTATTGTGTTCATATTGGTCACTCGTTGTATCACTGTGTGAAGTCGAGTCACGTGAGCCGTATTCAGGGTAATAAAATGTCTCTTGAGGGACATCAGACACCCGGTTAAAGCCTGCTGTCAAAACAGCCTGTTCAGTCCATGCAGGCAGATTGTATCTTTTTTTTTTTTTGTGTCCGACAAGGAAGGAAAAAAACCCCAATGTGTTCGGCAACATAAACAAAGCAGCAGTGTGAGCCACAGTACGCCGGTGTGTTTACAAGCAGGACGCCTTGCCCCCACGTGAACACATGGGACAACAGAAACACAACGGCGGCCATTGTGTCCGGGACATAGCGAGCGGCACATTCGGCGACGTGGCAACCAACAACAACGACACTGAGGGATTTCTCCCCGTATTATCTATTCAAATCAGGGTTTCTTTCACAATTAAACCGGAGAGAGTCCCAGATGCTAGTCACCCTCATCAAGAACTTTTGTAGTGGATATAATGCTTAAACCATGAAGACAAATAAAGTGTTTAGCATGTGTGGCGTGGAGGATCGACGGGTTTAAATCCCAGCATCGAGACCCTGCCACTAATGCACCGATTAGTAAAACCCATATCCCTCAAGTTCTAGGTGAAATGAGCTAATGAGTTGAAGCTCTACATGAACCGAGACAGCGATCTCAAGCTCAAGTTCTTGTGTCTCTCAGCAGATTTCCATCCACCTCCCAGAAACGTGTTAGAAAGTAAAGCGACATTGCATTCCACATGACCTCGTATGAGGAATGATTAGCAGGCCTGAAGTAAAAACACAAACATCTCCATGCACACTGGAGACCATTAGGTGCTTCAACAAGAGAACAAAACCAGTATCGATTTGACATCATCTCATCAATTCGGAAAGAGCTGGAGAAAAAAAAAAAAAAGACCACACCAAGTGGATGAGTTGATGTTGAGACTGAGAAGGTTTTATCGGTTTGTCCCAGCTGTAGGTTGGGAAGTTGCGATGAGTTCTCCGCACACGATCTGAGGCGCAACCACAAACGAATCGCTGATTGATAAACCAATGATGAACAGGATAAGCAGGTCTGACGTCATTACCAACTGGTGGACTGCCGACAGAGTTGTGACGTCACTGCCTTGACAAGTCACGACTATGAATCGTGAAGAGAGCATGCAGGGAGTGGATCCACCCTGTTCTCTGTCCTGAAGGGAAATGATTTACCTACACAGAAGTGCACACACTTCTACAATAACACAACATAACACAACATGCTGAAAACGAAACTAAACAACAACAAAACAGATGTTTTTAGGGAAAATAAATGACACTATAAATGAATAGACATTTCGTTGTGTACTTTTTTGGCACACAGCTCGGATTGTATATTAAAATAAATTCGAATTAGTGTGTATAAAGCGGTTTTCCACTGTAGAAATTATGGGATAACCTCGTCGCCTAGCAACATCAGTCCTTTCTAGAAGCTTCGCACAAAAAAAACCGAAGAAGAAAAAGAAGACACAATGGCGAAAAGGAACCTCCGATGAGGATGTAACATTTCTGCGGATTTTGTAAGCAAAATGACATTTATTTCCGCCACGATTTATTCCTTTTACTGCGATATTTCAGCTTTATAACCGAAGAAGCATCCTTTTAGTCTACTTACTCTTTTCTTCTGCCCGATGTCCGCTCACTGAGGCGTGAACCCTCCTCCTGGATTTATACTTCTCACACTCACACACACACACACACACACACGGTTATGTAACATTAACCCAACTGTTTTTGCCCGTGTGTCTCTCTTCCCAAATCGCATAGTCAAGCAGGGAGTCGACTCCCTTTATAAAGAACCGATTCCTTCATTACGTCAATCGACGTTCGGGAGTCGATTCTGAGCCGCTAATTCGATTCGGCGCCTGACACACGCACGTCTATGCGCCACCCTGCTCATCATCTCCCATCAATCACCTGTATGTGTTTCTACTCTAAATTCAGACTTCTTGGAGATTACAAAGCATCATCTCTGTACAATGTGGAGTTACACTGAACTTCACTGGAACAAGGAGACACGACCAGTGGTCCGGCATGATGATGATGATGGACAGGAGCAACTCCTTCTTGTCTGGTTAACGATTTCAAATAATGGCGTGTAACTGCTAACTGTCCCGTCATCCGTGGTTCAGACTCAACCCTGAGCTCCATGAAGACGTGGTTGTTGTGGTCAAAGCCTCCTGAACTCCTCTGGGATGAACTGGAACTGCAGACTCCTTACACCATTTACATCCTTCATACCTGAACCCACACATGTCCACAGTCACGCCCCTCAAAATATAGTAGAAAGACTTGGCAGGAGACGACGTTTACGTGCAAAGGTGGAGAATAAACCTGGGATGAGATGGGATGTTCAGAAGGTACCAAAATAGTGTATATCCCTTTACATTATTTATTACTTCACCCTCATCCAGAGCGACTTACTTTTATATCATTTATACAACTAAACAGCGATAGGGTTAAGGGCCTGGCTCAGGGGCCCAGGAGTGGCAGCTTGGTGTGGCTGGGATTTGAACTCACAACCTTTGGATCCAAAAGTCCAATCTCTTAACCAGTGAAAACACATTTCCAAATCAGTTGGATAATTATTAACACATAAAAGCATTATTTGAGGCACACACACTCATCAATATGGTGCTAGCGTATCTCATGCTAGTCTGCTCGATGCTAGAATGAAGGCTGGAGGCGTACGTTCTGTCCTTTCTGAAAGATCTCAACCAGACACCAGGAAAGAATGTGAAGAAGAACCTGTATGTTTTATTGTAAATCGCACAGTAAAGAAATCATAATGGACCTGGGATGATGTGTTTTTTTCTTTTAAGCAAAAATAAATAATCTTTTTCTGATCGTTCCTTCAAGCAGTCAGTCAAAACACGATCCGGCTTTCAGACGTCCATACAAACCGAGGTGATGCTACAGGAGGACAGGAAGAGACCCCGTAGTACTGATGGACACGGGCCGGAGAAAAATCCAGATTTTCTGGTTCCCGATGTCCAAAAAAAAATGGCGTGTAACTGCTAAACGTCTCAAAAATCGTCGGTTAGCTGCTCCACCATGACAGCAAACCCAGTCCCGGCTCGCTGATGGAAGCCTGCATGAGAGATGAGTGAGGAGAAGTTACACACCACACACACGATATAGACTACGCTATGAAGTCCTCACTAATTTTCACGCTGAATTCACATCGGGATCGTTTTTTATGGAAAACAGGAAATTGAATCTGTTCTGTAATCAGTGTTGGGTGTAAAAACACAAGTGTGAAGAATGACTCGTAAATACACGTTTGTTCGGTTCTTCTCACCACCAGCGTGTAAGGAGACTCTTTCTTCTGCGTGGCGTCGTCCGCGGCGGTCGCCGTGCCGGCGGGCTGAACCGGCGCCTCGGGCTCTTTGCTGGGCCCCGTGGGAGACGTATCCAAGAAGAACTCATCCACGACCCGGAAGCGGATCTCCTCGCCCTGGTCCATGTAGAGGTCGTGAGCTCCTTCGTCGGTCTCGTACTCCCACACCCACACCTGCTCGGCTTCATCGCTACGGTCACGCGTCAGGGAGGAACACGCAGTCGTGGCTGATTATGTCATCTTTACCCACAATGCACCATAAACTGACTTTGCTAGCATTCGCTTTTAATTTAGGAAGGATACAATTTAGCAGGCTGCTGCAACGACTCGGGTGGGATCAGGATGTCGTCGAAGAAACCGAGGCTGACTGTCAAACACGTGCACACACACACACACACACACACACACGCATTATTATTTATATCCATAACGAATAACGTTGGTATATAATTCAGAACATACCGACGTTTAGCTTTCCGAATAATCATCATCATAAGAAGAAAAACAGCTGTATGATATAAGATATAAAACATCTCATGTTCTCAGCTCATGGAGAAATGTGTACAATCTCAGTCTCGCTCTTCATGGAGCTGGAAGTGGATTTTATTATGGTTACAGGTGTTGATCAGCAGCACATTCATTTCGACGCTAGCGCTTTGGACTCTAGTGTTTTCATGCATGTGTAAAACAAACCGTATTTCCACTTTCTCAAATCTTACCATGCACTCCTTCCTGACTGCAGTATTTGATCTTCCCGACCAGAACCTCATCCAGAAACGGGTGGAACACGACATACCTGAAGTGCACTGAACAGAGAATAACAGTTTTTGTAAAAGACAGAAAGCCCTCAGAATCTTTAGACGCTTTCTTCTGTAGCACTGGTGATTAGCCTGTACGAACATCATCCCCATGTCACACTGTAGGATCTCAGTGGTCATAATATCAGACTGTACCACACTAGAAAACAACTGGTCATCAATCTGTGACAGTCACAGAGCAGCGTTTTCTCTTCTTCTTCTTCTTCTGGCTTCTCCCATTAGGGGGCGCCAGAGCGGATCATCCAGTGTTCTCTCTATAATGGTAGCTATTAGCAACAAAACCAATCTGTAGCGCTAATTCTGTTCATGATTCACCCTGATGATAAAACATCATACAAAACACTTCTTTTTCTTCTGAGGTGGTCCGAAGTCGCCGTGCTAATCGTCAATTAGCCTCGGATTTTAGGGATCTTTTAGGATTTAAGAAATGTGTCTCGGACAAATCGTGGCTGAAATCACACAGTGTGCACCTGCATTAAGTTCCCATTTAAAAAAAAAAAAAAAAAACCCAGAGTACCTTTGGTATGAGAAGCTCCGTCCCCAGGGAAGATGTAGGAGTCGTCCAGTTTAGTGATGTCATACAGGCAGATACACAAGCCAACGTTATAGACCACCTGTTTACAGAGGAGACGTGTTAGTCATGAACACGGCAAAAACTACACCTGTGCTGATGCACATGCCTGATACTTCAATCTGATTGGTCAGAAGGTTCATCAGAACAAGTAGCGAAATCACACGGTTCATTGTATTGCGCCCCCTAGTACACAGATCAGGTATAACATTCTGAGTGGTGACGTGAAGAACACTGATGATCTCTTCATCATAGAAACTGTTAGTGGGTGGATTTATTTATTAGGCAGTAAATGAAGATCAAAGTTGATGTTAGACGCTGGAAAAATGGGTGAGAGTAAGGATTTAAGCGAGTTCGACAAATTGTGACGTCTAGACGACTGGGTCTGAGTATCTCCAAATCTGCAGCTCTTGTGCTCCTGGTCTGCAGTGGTCAGAATCTATCAGAAGTACTGATCAGAAGTACTGGTTGCTCCACACGTGCATCAATAAATACTTAGTTATACATACTTCTTCAATGAGAAGAAGCGTGAGAAGGAGTGTGGATGAGAAGAAGTGTGGATGAGAAGAAGTGTGGATGAGAAGAAGGAGTGTGGAGGAGTGGTGTGGATGAGAAGAAGAAGGTGTGGATGAGAAGAAGGACTCGCCTTGTTGGCCAGTTTCTTGTTGAGCTCCTCGGCGATGGCGTCGTTCAGCTGCCGGTTGAAGTTCCACGGAGGAATGCGCACAGTGTCGATCATCTCGACCACCAGAAACATCCTGAAAGAGCTGGAAATATCCAGAAGGCTCATATAAAGTATAGTTTTTAAAGAATTGGAGATGAATTAAATGCTAACTGCTGAATTTAAGAAGACCTCGTTTATAAAATGACATTTTTTTAATGAAAATATAAAAACACACTTCACAGCCTGCTTCCTAAACCTGTAGAAGTGCACTCCATACCAGAAGAAGGATCTCTACACACTCTGTAGTGCACTAGATTCACACTACATAACTCATTTAGGATTAAACCACACACTTTATCCTGTAAAGAACCTATAATCACTAACTATTGACTACTAAAGGTATAAACAGACAAACACGTGACTAAATCCGACTATGAAGCGTTATATATGTCCTGTTCAAACGGCTCACAAGAGAATCCCTTTTCTTTTTCACCCACCTTTTATTGCCTCCGTATTTACAGCAGACACTTATTACTTTAGTCTGTGTGCATATTTGCGCTTCATTGCGCTCTAATTGTGTTTTTATTGCATTAATCCGCACTGATATACCGGAAAGCCGCACGTGTCGTGTTGTGTTGTAGTGGGATTTACGTCAGTGGTCAGCGCTTTACGGCAGTACGTAAAGCAAAAAATCACTCGCATAGTTGCTTTACGGTCCTTTGTTGTCATGGAAACAGCAGCCGTCGATAGATAGATAGATAGATAGATAGATAGATAGATAGATAGATAGATAGATAGATAGATAGATAGATAGATAGATAGATAGATAGATAGATAGATAGATAGATACTCAAAACACTTTTGTACGTCGCTCTGGACAAGGGCATCTGCTAAATCTCATAAATGTAAACAATAGACAGACAGACTAATAGATGAACTGAGACATGACCAAGTGAAGACACACAATATCCTGTTTGTAATATTTAGAATATATAAAAATGATAGTAATATCCAGTATGGATTATTTCGAATATATCGAATATGAAACCTTGTCCCTTCTATGTTTTTACACGGAACAGTCAGAAACATCCACACAACTTTTATTTCTTATTTATTACAGCACTTTTAAGTCCAATCAGTGGATAACTATAACATTTTTCAACATATTTTAATCAACAGATAAATGAAGAACGAAATATAACAAATGGTCGAGTCATGAGCATTTAAAGGTGTGTACAGAGAGAGAGAGAGAGAGAGAGAGAGAGAGAGAGAGAGAGAGAGAGAGAGAGAGAGAGAGAAAGTGCCGTCTCACTGGGAAACATTTCCATCATAGTGATGTTAAGCAGTTTTTCCACAGGTACAGAAATGCAAGAGGTTCAGATTTCAGCTTTTAAAGGCTCAGTGAGCGAGCAGCAAGTGCACAAAGACACTCAGAACCGGTAACACACTTAAAACAAGCTCAATATGAGGATCAGAGGCTCTGTCCCTCTCAGGGAACATGTATATAGTCCTTCAGGTTACAGGCAGACACACAAGCCAGTGTTATAGACGACCTGTTTACAGGGTTATTTATGAACAGGACAAAGTAACACCGGGGACTAATAATAATAATAATAAAATCCCTGATACAGACAAGATCTTGGTTGATCGTCTATAAGAGTATCGCAGCTCCACAAATCACCATCGTAGTAATGGACTGATTCTAAGAACTCGCTCAGGGAATTGGATGATAAATGATCTACAGCATCTCGCCGTATTATTGAAAATGAATTATTGAATTAAAAAATATGTTTCTCCATTAAATTATATACAAACGTATTTGCCTTCAAATGTACATAAGTATCCAAAGTACTGATTTATTACAACTGTAAAGTTCCTATTGTCATTTTCATCACAAGATTCTTCGCTTAATCAACTCAGTCGATGTGTAAAGACTCGAATGTGACTCTCAGCACACTGATCTATTAATAGACTGATATTAATGACTCAAACACTGATTGATTTCTATTCACATTATCATGAGCACAAAACCTTCTTTAAAAAGATTTTCACGAATGAGGTCACGTGTGTTGTGGCGAGTTTGAGTGTGGAGTTTCTTCATCATTTATTCCTCTTTAAATGTTCTGTTGAACTGCTGCTGAACTGTATGTTGGTGATCATTAAATACACCAAGCACCAATCAGAACAAGTTTAAAACAGAGCGTGCGCTCGATCCTGATTGGTGGATTGCTGCGTGTTTCATAAATAAAAAAGGAACAACTGATTTCTGCAAAATGTAGTTGAGTAAAAAGAACGAAACTGGACTGTAGTGAAAGTAAAAATCTCGCCAAATGGAAACACTTCAGTAAAGTAACAGACACGCGAAAAAGCTACTTAAGCAAAGTAATGAATTATATTTACTTCACCACTGGAAACTGCCTTCTCACTGGAAACATTTCTACCAGTGATGTTAAGCAGTTTTTTTCACAGGTACAGAAATGACGGAGATTCAGATTTCTGCTTTCGAAGGCCCTGTGAGCCACTCGGAACCAGTCAAATTATATCCTATACACTGTTTGGTAGACGATGAGTGAATTTCTGGAGAATCCACATGTACAACTTCGGTCCTGGAAAAACATTTCTCTGGGATAATTTTGAAACAGGAAGTTTCAGGAAGGCTAAAAGTCCCAGGTGATTATTTAAATCGTCTCTGATTAGATCTGGAGCTCCAATAGACTCATACAAGAGATAATTTTTTCATCTACACACACAGTGGATGGATACTGAGGCTGAATATTTCTGAAACTTAACCCAGTAAGTGTGAATCTGCAGCTCACTACATAAATCCCACATACGATTGATGATGACCGTATCTCTGAGGTTTTAGAAGTTTTGGGACACAGATATATGTGATTCTTTCTCAAGCTATCACTTCAAAATTAGATTTGTGGCATGAAATTTTCCCTTCAGTTGAACTAGGAGACCCAAACCTGCACAAAGCCAGCTCGATGAAGATCTACTTTCCATGGGTTGGAAGATCTCCTGCTTTAAACCATATTGAACACCTTTGGGATAAATGTTCCATGCTGGTCTTGGCCACCTCACCTACATCAGTACCTGGCTTTACTAACACCAAGGTGGATGACTGAAATCTCAAACAAATCTCCACAAAATCTAGTGGAACATCTTCCCAGAATTTTTTTTTTGTGGGTACATTTCTACGGTCCCCACAAAACAAAATGGTTATAACATTTAGGTGTACACATGAGCATTCATTTGCTTCATTAATGAGTATGAAAATGGAACGTGTGTGTGTGTGTGTGTGTGTATTTTCAAATGCAGCACTCAAACCACCAATGTGCATTCAGTTTTTCCATGAGAACAGGAAATAAATCACGCAGAGTGTTATTGATAACAGGGAAGCTTTGGGAACTAAACACATACACACACACACACACACACACACACACACACACACACACACACACACACACTACAATGACATAATTAAATACAGCCAATTACTTCTAACTCAATCTCTGTAACCAAAGTTGTATTTTAAAGTCCTAAAAAGGTCAGAATATAGATATTTTCTCATCCTTGTGGTCATTTGGTCCCTACAAAGACATTAAAACACACCTGTGCTCACAAAAACATCTACATATACACACACACACACACACACACACACACACACACACAAACATGGACACACAATGTGGCACACACAAAAAAAAAGAAGACAAAGTTTAAATAAAAAGCTGTTCTTTTCTCTGTTCTGTGTGCAGGAAGTTACAGCTCTACCTCTGCCATGTTAATCTGTATTCTGTGTGACTCTCAGGACACGCCTCGGTCTCCATAGTGACACGTAATATTCACGTAGCAGCAGCGGTGCTGAGAGAACGCGCTCCAGAAACGCTTTAGCGACAAAAATCAATCTACATATCAAATATTGATCATTTTATAAATAATAAACGTTTAATGCATTTACTAATAATTATATAGTAATTATAATCGTTTTTATCCAAGCAAATATGTACGAAAAACTTTAAATTGGTGCCTCACATCATATATGCCAAAGAACCGATGCAAATCGCTGAATCAGATCATTCCTGCCGTTAATTATCGAGTTCCTGCTTGAACAAACTGAAAGTCATCTCCAGGAAGCCCAGGTACCTGTGAGGCATGATCTACCTGCTGCTCATTAAGGAGGTTCTGAGAGAGACAGAACACAATTAAACTGAAGGCTTATATTAATACTCTCCCGTTTCCATAGTAACGACTGAACACGTGTATAGAGAACGAACTACACAATCTCAGAGTGAAAGCTGCTGATGTGGTGACTTCCTATTTGAAGATGTTATGCAAATGTTCTCATTTATGTGTGTGTGTGTGTGTGTGTGTGTGTGTGTGTGTGTGTGTGTGTGTGTGTGTGTGTATGACCTACTAGTATGCTCAATATGATTTTTTTCACCACAGGCTGTAAACTGTGTTTAGATTATAAAATGCGAATTATGTAGATTTTTGGCCTTTGCCCCGCCCCCTACACATTTGCAAACTCCACCTACCGTTCAGCACTGCAGCTTCTTCATCTGGGTGAAGGTTGAGTCAGGGTGGAACCATCCCATCTTCAGCTGGATGATCTCTGAACTGCTGTCTGTGTGGCCAGGGAGAGAGAGAGAGAGAGAGAGAGAGAGAGAGAGAGAGAGAGAGAGAGAGAGAGAGAGAGAGAGAATGAACATTTTCTTTTATTATTATTTTATTAGTTCTAATAATATTACATGTTCTTTAGATGTTTTCACATGTTCTTCAGATGTTCTTTAGATGTTCAGATGTTTTTTAGATGTTCTTTAGATGTTCTTCAGATGTTCTTTATATGTTTTTTAGATGTTCTTCAGATGTTCTTTATATGTTCTTCAGATGTTCTTCAGATGTTCTTTAGATGTTCTAAATAATTTTTCTGTGTTGTTTTGAATGCTTTGGCAATACAAAATATATTTTTGTTATGCCAATAAAGCAATCTGAATTGAATTGACAGTCAGAAAGAGAGAGTGAGACAAAGACAGTGATACTCACAGAGAGAGAAGACAGAGAGACAAAAAAGAGACAAAGAGAGACAGAGTGAAACAGAAAGTGCCAGAAATGCATGAAATATAAAAAATATGCAAAATGCAAGAGGTAATTTATAACACACACATCTGTAACAGCTGTTACACTGCCAGAGGGATGCAGATGTAAAGATAAAGTGCACACGGAATGAAAGTGCGTCATCACGGAGGGTGAAAGACTGCAGCCTGGTGATACAAACCTTATCAGATCTTGTCATAATCCTGAGGGTCAGAGAAGGTCAGGGGCAGTAAACCTGTTTAGTGGTGGAGAGAGAGAAAGAGAGAGAGAGAGAGAGAGAGAGAGAGAGAGAGTAAAGGATTTAATCACTTTTGATCACCAGTGCAGGACACACACAGCCTCACATTCACACGCCCAGGAGACACCGAGAAGAGCATTCCTTTCCTCCAAGATGTGGTGAGTTCCTCAAACACGTATGCATATCAATCTTACGGTCAGGTGTCCACAAACTTTTGGTCAAACAGTGCATTATCAGCTACGATATGAAATGAATTGAAGATGAATGAAATGAATTTCTCTCTGCTTTACGGCCCATGAGGGCGGAGAATCCTGTTCATTAATCTCACATTACCCCCGTTTTCTTACGCCATTTCTGCTCTGATGCCTTCAAGGTCTCTCGATCGTTCATCTTCACTTTATTGTTTCTCCCGCAGGTCTTACATCCTGTTGCGTCAGAGTTATAGCTCCATCTCTCTGTCCTTTTTTAAAAAAAAACTCTGATTATTCCCCTTTGAGACTCCTGATCTTTCACAAATCAGATCAACACTGACCTGCAGATGAAAAAATGGCCACGTGGAAGCATTGATCTGTATAACTCTTACAACTGCTCTTAATAATAAATCATAAATTATTATTATTTATTTCATTCATATTTTCCCTGTTTACTTTCCATCTTTTTTTCTCTCTTTGCTGTTTTTCTCCATTTTTCTTTCTTTCCTTCCCTTCGCTTCGACAATACAAATGTGCACTCATTCTGTCACACCAATGCAGCATTTCAAATCTGACAGAAAGATCACGTCGGGGGTTTGATTACAGAAACAATAAAACTCACGTCATATGCAGGAACTGACATGACAGCTAGACTGTTGCTAATGGCAACGGACAAAAAAAAAAACCCTGGTCTCCTGTGCTGGGATTGGCCTTCTTCTGAGTGAGTGAAGAGTGTTAGCCAATCACGAGGTAGAATTATAAAACGACCAACCAATCGTAGTGCAGGGATACGGTGGGAAAAGTATCCTGCAAGTGTGCGGAAAGTTTCTCAGTGAAAAGAACTCTTATTAATGGAGGTCTGACTGCAGATGTTGGTCACAAGAGCGAGAATTACTAAATGTCGCTTCGTTCACCAGACGTTCAGTGGGACGCCACTCTGTTCTCCAAATTCACGTCTCTGAATTACACGTATTTTAGATTCGTTTTAAATTTAAATACGATATTTGTAAAGATTTACATCGAAACTGTCAAAATGATGAGAATTCAAGTTTGTACAGTTTCTTTTTTTTTATCCAATAACAACAAAACTTTACAATCGATGTTTACGAGTGTTCCTTCTACAACCGTAATCATTCATTTTATATAATCTGACACAACCCCATAACTTTACACATTTGAAGTGGAGTCCAATTCCACATGAAACATTGATTTCTTATTATTTTAACGTTTTTTTTTTTACTTTCTAACAAGAACAAAGTCTTTCACTTCTTCTTCTAAAAAAAGCGTATTATCTGCAGATCTCAGCTGCTTCACAACGAGAATAAACTTCTAGAAATTCGAATAAATATACTGATTATCCAGTGTACAAAAGAAGGAAAATTGTAATTAGTATCAAACAATCCATGCTTCAACTTCATTTATATCTTGTTGAGTTGTTGAAAGAGGCCCCGGGGCCCATTCCTTGTACATCACAAACTACTACAATCTGAGGTTAGATGACACATCAGAGATCATCTCATTGTGAGTTCTGGTGAGTTCATTTAGCAGGACTGAGTTTTTTCACATAACTGTGACATCAGAAGCATGTATTTGAGTAAAAGTAGATCCACTCAGTAAAATGTGACTCCAGTAAAAGTGTCACTTTAAACTTTCACTTGAGTAAAAGTACAAATGTTTTTGCCTTCAAATTTACTTCAGTATCCAAAGTACTGATTTATTATAACTATAATGTTCCTGTTATCATTTAATCACCTCAGTTTATGTGTAAAGACTCGAATGTGACTCTCAGCACACCGATCTAATAATAAACTGATATTAAAGATTCAAACACTGATTGATTTCTAATAACTGATCATGAGCCCAAAAACCTTCTTTTCAACTACTTTTCCTCATGATTTCCAGCTTCCTTTGGAAATCCGTCTTGAACATGTCCTCAAGAGTGTATCTGCGGCCAAATCAATTTCTTCTCCTCTGTAAGCCGTTGCATCCACATGATTGCAGTTCAACCATCCAATCAATGAAAATGCTGAGGGCCTCGGTGTGGTGAACTCACAGTCACAGCACGTGATTGAGTGCATGTCGTGTTGATTGTGAAGCCCTCACGCCAGATGCCGTTGACACCGGCAGCATGTGATTTGATGGCAGAAATATGATTGGATAGAAACTTAAACTTGATACTAAAAACATGATCAGCTGGTCAGTGATACAGTGATATGAGTTATTGCTCGAAGATTATCAAAGCTTTTTTTAAAAACCAAAAAACACCTCGAAATGAACTTTGTGTTGATGAAGGTACATTTTGCTTCTCAAAGCAGCGTTTTTGTGCAATGGTAAAGAGTGGAAATCACACTGATCACAAATCTACTGCTTTAATCCTTAATCCTTTAATCCGTAATCCTACAATTCAGGGAGAAAAAGAAATAACTAGAATTTTAGTGCACACTTTTAAATAACGAATACAATTATGTAAAAATATCTCAATAATAATATGATATTTTAGTTTTTTATATTTAAAGATCCCCTGACTGCAAACAGTTTCCGAACCCAGTTTAGATCACGAGCACAAACTACACTACCCATGATGCACTTTTCCACTCAGGCTTTTACTCTGCAGTCTGACTGCTCACACACTTGTCCAGTTAAAGCTGCCTCTTCCTTTTTACTGTCCAATAGAAGTCCTGTTGCCATCACAGCTCTTATTTTTAGCTTCGCACACCAAAGCACAGCCTCTCCAACAGAAATATCAGATCGCCATGTCAACTAGGAGCAACCAATCTAATCTAATCTAATCTAATCTAATCTAATATTACATATTATAATATAATACGATATATAATATAATATAATATAATATAATATAATATAATATAATATAATATAATATAATAAAAACATCATATTTATTGGTATTATGGGTTGCATGTGGAAGGAAGTTTTCACAGTGGTGTTATAAAAATAGCTTCAAAACTAAAACTATTTTATAATAAATATAATAATAAAGTAATAATTAAAGGCATTGACTGTACCATAGGTGAGGCAGCTGTTGATATCCATCAAATAAGTACAAAGGTGAATAATAATAATAATAATAATAATAATAATAATAATAATAATAATATTTAATAATAATAATAATAATTAATAATAATAATTATTATAATAATATTTAATAATAATAATAATTATAATAATAATTATAATAATATTTAATAATAATAATTTATTTTAAAATTATAACACCACACACATTTTATATACACACATTATAATAAATAAAAACCATAATGCACAGCTTCCTCTTCTTCTTTAACTTCTTCTTCTCCTTCAACTTCTTCTTCTTCTTCTCTTCTTCTTCCTCCTCTTCTACTTTTTCCTCTTTTATTATTATTATTATTATTATTATTATTATTATTATTATTATTATTATTATTATTATTATTGGTCATGGTGTGCTGGTGCTTTACAGATGTAAAAACTAAATAATAAAATGTTTAATAATAAAAATTGTTTTATAAAAAAGTATTATATAAAAGAAAATGATAAAGTAAGAAATACAGTGTGTATATACAGTACAGACCAAAAGTTTGGACACACCTTCTCATTCAAAGAGTTTTCTTTATTTTCATGACTATGAAAATTGTAGAGTCACACTGAAGGCATCAAGGGCTATTTGACCAAGAAGGAGAGTGATGGGGTGCTGCGCCAGATGACCTGGCCTCCACAGTCACCGGACCTGAACCCAATCGAGATGGTTTAGGGGTGAGCTGGACCGCAGAGTGAAGGCAAAAGGGCCAACAAGTGCCAAGCATCTCTCGGGGAACTCCTTCAAGACTGTTGGAAGACCATTTCAGGTGACTACCTCTTGAAGCTCATCAAGAGAATGCCAAGAGTGTGCAAAGCAGTAATCAAAGCAAAAGGTGGCTACTTTGAAGAACCTAGAATATGACATTTTTCAGTTGTTTCACACTTTTTTGTTATGTATATAATTCCATATATAATTCCACATGTGTTCATTCATAGTTTTGATGCCTTCAGTGTGAATCTACAATTTTCATAGTCATGAAAATAAAGAAAACTCTTTGAATGAGAAGGTGTGTCCAAACTTTTGGTCTGTACTGTATATAAAATATATATAAACTTTTGGTCTGTACTGTATATATACACTGTATTTCTTAGTTTATTATTTTTACACACACACACACACACACACACACACACAATAGGGCCAGGAAGTAGTTCCGGCTCCTACTCGTCACCGATAGGGGGCGTGTCCCGGAACGTGCTCGGTATAAATGCGCGAGGTTGACAAACAGTAAAGTTTCCGGAGCCGCTGTAGGATGAAGTGCGGCGGCGGCGGCGTCTGGACAGAAGGCGCTTTGTAATCACTCATTCATAGATTTTTATCCTTTTATATCTACAGGGTTTAATACGGGTTCAGGATTAAAAACAACAAATCTCCAGCATCGTGTTTCCAAACCGTCTTTCACAGGAAATATAGAATAAATAATAATCTTCATCAGCATCCTCATTATAATAATAATAATCATAATATCATAATAATAATAATAAACCACAGGTAAGTACGCTGGAGATCTGATATTATTTCTAATATCTGATATGTCTGATCTGCATGATGATTAGATGTGTGTCCTGTTTATTCTTTAAATGTGTGTTTTTCAGTGTTGAATGATTGGTTTCAGGTCTGTCGTCCATTTTACTGGGTTTTACAGGGGTGTATTTTCTACCAGCTTTATTTATGGATCAGAAAGCAGCCAGACATTGTGCATTATTATTATTATTATTATTATTATTATTATTATTATTATTATTATTATGATCTCTTGAAATGTAGATCCTTGTCAGTTTTATATGCATGTATTTCCTGGAAGGCATGGTGTGGGATTTTTGGCAGTTTATTGTTCGTTTAGATCCCATGGAGGTTGTTTAGATCCCAGGATTTCCCCAATGTGACTCTTCTTTTGTTTAAAAAAAAAAAATGTCCTGGATGTTAAAATCCATCTTGGTGGAAATCTCATGGCGTAATCTGCTCATCCTGTGAAATTGAAAACCCTGGGTGTTTTACTAGGGATTGCATTTTAGACGTGTGTGTGTGTGTGTGTGTGTGTGTGTGTGTGGATCCCAGCTGGATAAACAAAAGCCTAATGCAAACCAAACACCTGCTGATGGACACTGAATAGCAGCCCTGAGCCTCCCACACACTTTGCCTTCATTTTGCATGAAAATAGTTTGGAAGAAAGAAAGCAGGATGATTTTAGTGCTGAGGGAACATCTCAGGAACATCTCAGGAGGTAGAAGGAAAGCTGGGGTTGATGATAGTGCAGAAGATCAGGACCAAAACAGGTCGTGCTTGTGTGGATCTCATTCACTTGGTGTTTTCATGGAATGGCAGATTTTTGCATCGCATGACATTGAGTGACATTGAGAAGTAAAACTGTTTCTCTACTAAAACGATCTTATTTATGGCTTTTCAATAAATATCACCAGGATGCTATAAACATTGACATTGTATTTCAGCAAATACACATCGTATTGTATTCGACTGTGGGCTTTTTAATGTACATGTCCTAATCGAGGTAACCAGCCCACGCCATCTTCTATTTTAATACCTCAGATTTTTCCTCCAGGAAAATAAACGCTAACATCAGCCTTAATGACCGCTTTCCAAAGCCAATTAGTGACCACATCAACCTGCGACATTAGCCTGCTAAGTCTCCATGACCTTACCTTCGCGTATTTCCGGTCTGAAACGGTATAAAAGCGTGTCTTTTTCTAGAAAAATAGACACGCACATTTTTACAAGATATACCGCCTTAAATATTGTGCCTCGTCTTAAAGATATTATCAGCTAGCACCATTCGCCCGGTCTGTTTTGATAAGGCGGAGACGCGCGGTTATGACGTCACGGAGCGGGGGTGCCTGGGAGCCGTAGTTTTAACACTAAGCGGCCATCTTGATCAGGCGACTAGCATTGTTTGTTTATTAAAAAAATAAAAATGTAGCGAAAAGAAAATACAGTAAATGTCATTAGTAATGTAATAGAAACAACAAAGCAGGTCACAGCATTGTTTTATCTGTAACTTCTGTAAAAGTATTATGTTTTTGGAATAAATCAATATATATATATATATAAACAAAAACCTAGCATAGTCATCCCAAATACTAACCCAATCTTTACCAGCTCCTGACCCATTTTCCATATAACTTGACAATTCAAATATTTGAATTGTTTTAAGTTTTCTGCATCTGAAATCGTTCACTAGAAAGTACGAAAATAAAAATGAGTGAACAAATTGGGACTCTGGTGTGAAGATCCTGTTTCAGAGAGGAGAGATAGTCACGGACGTGACACCCACCCTTTACTAACATCTGCAGTGTCTCCTATAAACGAGGTTACTTTTATCACGTTTGATATAAAGATTTAATTTGTCTTTAATTGTAGAACGGTTTTAACAACAGACATCGTCCCAAAGCAGCTTTACAGAAATAATGAAGTTCGAATGTACAAGTTTAGTGCCTATAAGTTTGTTTCTTAAGTTTATCCCTAACGAGCAAGTCAGTGCTGACTGCGGCAATGGAAAATTTCCCTGAGAAGGTATGAGGAATGAAATCTGAGAGGAACCAGCATCAGAAAGGAACACATCCTCATCACAATCACTGTTGTTGTACTATTCAGTGGTGGACATTTAAATGCACAACTGTTCATGCAAACTGTTGTACTTAGCCACAATGGTAGACTGTTTTAATTACATTCCCAATCCATCCTCAATGCTCTGTAACGTCATGGATCTTTAGGCTGGGCACGTGGAGCCATCTCTATTTGAAGATGTAGGACGTTTGGATGAACCAGACTGCATTGTTGGTACAAGTGAGTGAGCGAATGTAGGGGATACAATTTTTCACTCAGGATTCAGACACTACAGAATGGCAGACTCCATATATAGTGCACTATGTAGGAGATGGGGAGCAGTTTTAGACCCAGGCCATGTTTCCGTCTGCTATCCAGTAAAAAATAGCCTACAGTGTAACCAGCTCCTATAAACTCTGCAGAGTTACATAAGAAATACAGAACCACTTTGAAATCTGTTGGAGAAACATCTTTCACTTTTTTCACCATTTTTTTTTTAAAGGTTTCTTGTAGATAGGAACTTTTGTATTCTAATATTGGGTGTGAAGTGTCAAGTTCCTGAGCAACTCAAGAACTTTGTGGATGGATTTGGACTGTAATATCAATGGTCTGCTACAATGGGCTCAGGACTGCAGTTTATACAAACACTTCTGCATTTTAGTGTCAGTCTCTGAATAATACAACAGTGATGGAACTGATAGAGTTTGATGAGGATGGGTTTCCTTTTAGAGTCTGGTTCTTCTCAAGGTTCCTTCCTCATACTGTTTTTTTTTTTTTTTTTTTTTTTCCATTTTTTTTTCAATGTTCATTTTTTAAAACTGCTACACAATTCAGCCTGATTTGTATTGAGTTAGTGCTTTTGGAGCATCATGGGACAACTCCTTCAAACATGGACGTTAATTTCAGCATGAAAATGTCCATCCATCCTGGCAGAATCCAATGTCTATTAAACTGATTTTGTTGGACTCGAATAGTTTTTTTGAAAAAGTTACACTTAGTTTTATATTTTTATAACTAAACCTGGCTTTAGCCATGAATATAGCCATATGAGCTGGCATGGTATTAGGAAAAAATAGGGGGGGTTACGCCATTAATGCTGAAACGGAACCATCATTTGTAATTTGTGTGCAGGTGCGCAAACTTTTGTGCTTTCACAGAAGCAATAGGCAAAGCATTTTATTGGACCTTCAGATGAGTTTAAACATGTCGTCACCTGCCCAATGTCGTGTCGGTCCCCTTGAGCTGCTAACAGTCGTGACCTGTCGAGCATGAACTTCTTCAGCAGTATGAGCTACAGGATCTCGTCTGTTGGATCGGACCACACGGTCCAGCCTTCGCACCCCACGTGCATCAATGATACTTGGTTCACCACTGTTCCTTCCTTGGAGCACTTTCGATAGATTCTGACCACTGCAGACCAGGAACATCTCACAAGAGCTGCAGTTTTGGGGATACTCAGACCCAGTCGTCTAGACATCACAATTTGTCAAACTCGCTCAAAATCCTTTCACTTGCCCATTACAGGTGCCATGATGAGATAATGTTCTTCACTTCACTGCTCAAAATGTTATGCCTGATCAGCGTACAAGACAAAAGTGACAAAAATCGGATTAGGATGTTGTGCACTAGGTTTGATTTAAATTAGGCCATGACTAGCTTGCTAAGTCTTCTGTGTCTTCTGTCTTGGTACTGTAAATCGATACTGTAAATTGTGCCATTTCCTAAAAAGAAATTCTACTGAAAAAGGATATTATTCTGCGTTTTCCGCTATGAAGATTTTCAAGTACACGATTAGCATGATTACAGGTACTGGGGACTTGAATTAGCAATGTCTTGCCTTCTGTGTTGCTCTCGTTTACTCTTGATTTTGATGTGCTCATCAGGACTTGATGAGGGATTTGAGATACGCCTAGATTGCTGCCTCAGCCATAGCTTAGTTTAAAATGCACACAGATTTGTATACTGTATATATCGTGTATGTGTGACTGAATGGTATTTTCTTGCATCCTTTTTAGATCGAAGAAGGAGGGTCTTTGTGTCTGGACTGATCACGCCTGGACATTCTACTCTGAAACAATTGGTTTATTGTTTTTTTTTTTTTTTTTTTTTATAAAAACACCACTGAAAAGGATTTTTACTCCCTTTTCCATCTTTTTACAAGAGATGCAGAACCCCTAGAGAATTACAGGACGCAAACGTCGTGTTCTGAACCCTTTAATTGTCGCTTCAGCCATGCATTTAGAGGTAAAAGTCGCACTTAACTTCATAGTGTCCTACTTGTACAACAAGCTTCCACGACGGCGAGCAGACCTTTTCGGAGAGGAGCTGGAACGCATCCTGGTGTCCCGCTTCGAAGGTCACTGGTATCCAGAGGCTCCTTTACGTGGTTCTGCCTTCCGCTGCCTTCATCTCGGAGTCCCTGGGGACCCTGTGGTGGACTTGGCAGCTAGGAGGAGTGGACTGGACATGGAGGAAGTTCGTGCCAATGTCCCTTCAGAGCTCAGCATCTGGATCGACCCATATGAAGTGTCCTATCAGATTGGTGAGAAAGGGGCCGTGAAAGTTCTCTACATGGAGGACCCACCAGGTTTGGGGAATAAAGCTGAAGTATCGGAACATATAGGAGGGCTTTGCAAAGGAGACATTGAGCTGGAGGATGGAAAGAATTTGGGCTTTAATCCAGATGCTCAGGTCTTTGTGCCCATTGGCGGCCAGGCCTCACCGGTCGTGCTTCCGTCGCTCTCGAATTCACCCACGCCGCTCTGTCAAGGTCTGTTCAGCTACGCAGGCTCCAGCACTCCGACAGATCCCACTGTGCACTCGGACACCTCCTCTCCATCTCCACCAAGTATAGGGATGGCCTACCCTCATCCAGCTGCCCAACCCAGCTCGCGTCCTGTTCCACAACCAATCACCTTCACCACAGCCAGCTTTGCTGCCACCAAGTTTGGTTCCACCAAGATGAAGAAATGTATTGGATCCGGCGTGGTGGTTGGTGGATCCGGCACTGTCGGTACTCCACAGCAGCGAATGCTGAGCTGTTCCCCAACTGCCATGTCCACCATTTCGCCACCTGGACTGGTGAAGCACAAGCCCCTATCCCTGTCCATGCACTCCCTAGCTGGTCCAGTCTCCAGCCAGCTCTCCCCCAATGCCAAAGAGTTTGTCTACCCTGCGTCCCAGGGGCCTCTTTGTTTTGAAGCCGAGGCTCCACACCTGGCCCACACCGATCCCTTCCAGGCACCTCCACTTCCAGGCCCTGCTCCTCACCCCCATGCCACCTTTGATCCCTTTTCTAACCCACCACCAGGCCATGCTATGGGTATCATTGGAGGAAACAGTAGAATGTCTTTCATGGAGGGGCTGGGGGCTACAACCTACAGTACTCCAGTCAAGCTTTTCAACCTGTAGTATTGGCCAACTAAGTGTTTAGAAATGTTTCAAAGATGTCTTCTGGAATTTATTTCCTTTCCAAATTGTGACCCCCGCATACAAATAAGTTAAGTCAACTTTTCCCTCTATAGATTTGTTTGTATTCAAGGGTTATTCATTTCATTTTCCATCCAAAATCAATGGGAAATGACCAACCTTTTACTGCACAGATGTTTTGCATTAAATGTTAATTCAACCTGGGTGTTCCTCACTAAAGCTGTAGTTCTGTGACCTGGCTGAGCAGCATGAGCTTGTTGAGGTTTAGGAATCTGTTTAATCATATTGAGAAGATTTTGTTCAGTGAGGTTGGGACTAAATTCTGCCAAGCGTCACTGTGGGGATTTTATTTATTTTTTGTGGCAACCTGCACCTTTTTTGTTTTTATTTTATATATTTTTTTTATACTGTGGTTCAGGAGAGCAATGCAAGTCAGGACACGATGCACACTAGGGGTATTGGGACTAGTTTCGTATCAGGAGAAGTCAAAAATGAAGAAATGCTTTAAAGCTGTGAAACTGCTTCAGGAAGACTAAGTTCTAATTTTCAAAAAGCCATAATATGGTGAGGTTGTAGTTATAGGCAGATGGCGAGATGACTGTTAATGTAGTGGTTGTGATTGTGGTGATGTTCTCCTGTAGGAATGCAGAGCTAGCAATGCGTGAAGGTAAGAAGGCAGGACTGGGTATAGCAGAAAGACTCACGACTGATGAATGGAGAGGATGGAAGGATAGAAATGGGTGTATGGGCAGCTATAAGCTTCAGCAGTAGCTCAAACCATGGCAGTTGGATTGCTAAGCTTGGTGCCCTTCAGAGGTTGGACTTTGGTTTGGAACTATGAATGCGACAGATTTTTCTAAGACGATGTCGACCGATTTCTCTTTATCCTCATCGATGTTTTCATTTAGCCTTTCACACATTAGTCACAAAAATCTTTGACCTTTCAACAGAGTCCATTGATCCACACTCATTCAGTCATGGAGGAGGTTGATTTTAATCCGATTTCTGGAGACTTATCTAAAGATCTACCAACCGAACTGTCCTTCACAGCATCCCTCAAAGTCCAGCCCATTTCACGACCACCATATTCGAGTGGTTTCGTTTATTTTTTGCAAGTCGAGAAGGTCCAGAGGTTCGATTACGAGTGGTTTTGAAACGATGTATTTTTTTATTCGTTTGTAATTTATTTACGTTTTTGTTTCCATTTTTTTTTCTTCCTGTGCATTTTTTTTCCAAGAGAGAATCTAAAAAGCGTTTGTAAGATATTATATACAGTATAAACAATGACCTGTGTATATATATTTCTTATGTTGAGATATCCTTTATTTAGTTTCTTATGTGCTGAGGTTATTTTTTCAGAAATGACTATAATTAATGATCTCTATATATATAAAAAATATAGAAGTACATTTCATATAATATGCAAGATGAAACGAATAAAGTGTGTTTAACAAATTTGTTGTGGATTGTACCTTATGTATGGAAATTGTGTGAGACTGTATAAAAATAAAAAATAAAATAAAAACATTTTTTTAGGCTAATTAGGATTTGAATAATGGCAGCTGGCTGGTTTAAACCGGATTTATCGACCAGTTTGCATACTCAAAATTCAGTCAGTGTCCCATTTGCATAAACCATAGCCGTAGAAGCTCTCCAGACTCATAAGAATAATAATTTTGGGCTGGTGCCTGGTCCCGTCATCGCTCCCAGCTGGTCAGAGTCCAGCTGCCAAATCCTATCAGCTATTCCAATAAAGCACCTTCCTCATTATAATGTAAAGTCTCACTGAGTAGAAGGTCTTGTGTTCTGGTTTCGCCTTGACGTTCAGGCCAGATGTTGGATGGAATCTGACGTAAGGTTGCTTGTCCCAGACTGCTAAACCCTTTTACAGCTGCTTTCTCTCTTGTTACATCACGCAAAGCTGAGCGTTTAGTTCTTTATTTTTAAATCCTCACTGCAAAGCCTCTTCCACCCTCAAAACAAATTCAACTGTCTAATGACCGGCTTTTCTAAGATGGTACGCGCCAACTAAAGCCGGTTTGACATGAGATCTCGGCAGGATAATCTAGATCTGGTGGAATGATTCAACAGACTGGCTGCTAATGTGTCCGAATGTAGAAAGAAATGTATTTATTTTCTCTCTACATCTCTTTACGTCTCTCTTTCCAACCCTTTCGCCAGGGCCGAGTTTCATTTTATTTTTTAGCAAATGGGAAAAATAACTACAAAATACCAGCATGATATTTAACTTTTAATTAAGTGGGCAACCTACAGCCAAATCTCTTCCTCAGCTGCACAATAGTTTTTCACCACTCGCCTCACACTATGTTCAGTTCAACACGATTATGAGCTTTAGCGCCATGCTGGATTTCTTGAAAAATTGTCAACATTTCTCAGTTTGTGATTGTTGTGCAGCAACTAACCGATGCTCATTTAACCGGCATTGAGATGTATTACACTTTATTTAACGGCCGTCATGCGTGATGTAGGTTTTTTTTTAAAGCCTAGCGCTACATGCGTCTGTAGCAATGTTGCTGTTAGCACATCAGAGGCTACGGCTAATTTTAATCTACGCTCCATGAGCACTGCTCTTCGGTCTGCAACAAGTGCCCCAAAGCAGACCATCTCCCGCACCAATCCAGGCGACATGCTATCCCAGCCCGTATTAGCTCGTTACCTGAAGCGGGATTTCCGTAACTCCATGCTGTTTTAGTTAGTCTTACTAAATGAATAATATGGCCAAAAGTTTGTGGACACCCGACCTTGAGATTGGTTCTTCTTTATAAACATCCCATTCCACATTTAATCCCCATTTGCTGTTGTAGCTCCAGTCTTCTGGGAAGATGTTCCACTAGAATGTGTGGAGATTTGTGTGAGATTCATTCAGCCACAGCGAGAAGGTGAGGAGGCCTGGGGTGCAGTCAGCGTTCATATTCATCCTAAATAGGGTTGGAGCTCTATCAGGAGATCTTTCACACACTTATGAAGCAGATCTTCATGTTGCTGGAACATCAAGTGAAGAGAAAATTTCAAGCTACGTTGATACAATTTGTTTGCCTCCAATTATGTTTATTGAAGCACATAAGGGTGGAAAGGTCAGGTGTTCCAATACTTTTGGTCATGTATATATTTTCTGCAGTCTCAGACTGAGATGGTGAACATTTCCGAACATAGGAAGCTGCTAAAACAGCATGGCGCTGGCCTGGGATCTGACTGTTGGCCAAGAGTGGCGGTAGATCGCTGCTTTTCCGTAATACGCGATCAGAAACCCTGCAGTCATTCCACCTGTCTTTCTTTGTGGAGAGAAAGCTGGACGTCCTGCTCGTGTGTGTGTGTGTGTTTGTCTCTAATGTCTCTAACTGAAGGAAGGATCGACCGCCTGTGCTGTAGAACGTCCTGATCCAAGCGTGCCACCGTCAGAGAGCAGAGGGGGCGTGGCCATCATGGGCGTGGCCATCGTAGGCAACTTCTAGTTAAATATTTGCATTTGAGGATTATTTACATTCTTCAGAGGTTTACGCAAATGTTTTCTTGCAGCACACGTGGGCGTGAGAGCTTGTGCTCGTTCTACCTTTCAGCCCCTGACCTGAGAGATGAAGCAATAGAGCCATAACTGGAAAATGTTAAGATTTTTTATTATTATTATTATTATTAATATTCTATGTTAAGGGTTTGAGATCTCGAGACGTCATTGCTGACAAATTTGCATTTGGCTGACAAGTTAGGTTACATAAACTCCATTTTAGTGGAAGGTTTTAGTAATCTTTTTTAAATTCTAAATTCAAACACAAGCGTGTTAGTAAAGTCAGGTGGTTACGGAGGTGAGATGAGGAGGCCTGGGGTCTGGGATGTTTGATTGGGTAGAATTGTGTCTCTCCAGTTTTGTGGTAACATGCTGCAGAAGAACCACATATGGCTGGAAAAGTCAGGTGTTCCAATACTTTTGGATGTATAGCGTATATGAGACCTACTGTATGTCTGAGAGACTTTTTTTTTTCTTCATTCCAAGATTCTTGTCTTTTGCCTTTAAAGCTTTCCGTAGCTCGTTTTTCAGCGATTTTTATTACTGAATTCCATTTTCCTTTGCAAAAAAAACCCCTTTGTAGTAAAATATATGTAAAACACAAAAGCATCCTGGTTGTTTAATAGTTTTAGTGTCATTTTAGCAACATTTTTTCTTTCTTTCCTTCCTCAGGTACATGATATTACACCCTGTAACTGAAATATATTGGAAAATAATCAGATGTGTGATGTTACTGTTACACCGGTGCTGATTTTCTTCCTGTATTACACCATGTTCTGCAGTGTGTCATTTCTTCCACTTAAACTACTTCGGTTTATTGAATGAAAAACAGTTTTTTTTATTCGTTTATACGTAAATTCAATGTTAACATTTAGTAGATAGGAACTCTAATCCCTGTCACGAATCTTTCTTTATTGTCATTACGGCAAAATTGTTTGTCATGGAGATTTCTTCTCAACCTGAAAACGATACAATAATGATTACACCCGCATCTGACGAGCTGTTGCTATAGAAACTATAGGTCGACCGATACTGGTTTTTACCGATACCGATAGCTAGGTTGGATCTTTCTTACCGATAACTGATTAATCAACCTATGGTTATTTAAATGTATTTATTTATTTATTACAATAAAATTGTCAAAAAAAAAAAAAGTACTGAATCATTCAAATGTGCAAAGATATGAATAACTATATCAATAAATAATGAGGAAAATGAAAAATACATAAACACATTTAATAAAAAACGTAAAAAGATGCTTCAAATAAACAGCACGTGGTGTCAGTGATTCGCCTCTAGAGGCCGCTCTTGTACTGTATAACGCAACCTGGAAAAACTATCCGTATGAATTTTTGCAGATAGTTCCAGCAATCAAAATAGTATCAAAGCTGCTGTTAAAGACAATTAAGTTACGCTTTTTGACCATTCAGAGTAGAACAGGTGCGGAGTATGCTGATTAGCATGCTAGATAGGAATATGTTATCTAGGTATTCGGTAACTGGTAGATGTTTGTGACATTGCTGAGAAAGAACCGGGTGAGGAATCTGATGCTCCACAGATCTGTGCAGGGTGGACTTTTGGGGATTAAAAAAAGTGTAGTCTACACACACACACACACACACACACACACACACACACACACACACACACAGAGTCGAAACCCAGCTAGAAGAAGATTTACAGCCAGGTCACAAAAATGTTCTTGGGAAAAGGTCTTTAGATATGACACTGAATAATTTATTGTTTTGACTTTGAAACCCCTAACACCACACACACACACACACACACACACACACACACACACCAGCCAGTCTGCAAGAACACTTTTATAATTTTGGGGTAGTGTAATATATGAATTTGGGACGAGACGCATGATACTGAGGCACTAGATAGTGAGGAGTGAAGTGTACAGTGAGACAATCTGAGACAGAACCACTGAGAAATGAAGGAGAACAAAATGGAGGTCAGTGGAAGAAGAGCGAATGTGTATGGCTGCAGTGTGTGTTTTATGGGCTATAGGAGCTGCCCTGTGTGTGTGTGTGTGTGTGTGTGTGTGTGTGTGTGTGTGTGTGTGTGAGCACATATGGATGGCCGGATTTGTCCTTCACCCCTCTCTCATCCACCTCCTCAGGTCCCATAAACCTTTACTGCACTTTTATCCTCCACTCTTCATCTCTATCATCCTCTCGCTATTTATTTCTTCTTTTCTGTCATCCGGGCAATAATCCCTCGCTCCCATCACTCCTTCACCTCACTCTGTGTAATAATATCCCTCTTCCTCACATCCAGGCACACACCTCACTCTCATCCAGTTATTTCTCCTCTCGTCTTTTCCTTCCTCCATCTTTTTACCTCTTCACCCGACCTCCCTTCTTCCATGCACTGTTTCCGTCATCCCTCCATCTTCTTCTTTCCTCCCATCTCTCCTCGCATTTCTCTCTTACCATCCATCTCATCCAATCTCCTGTCCTGTTCTCCCATTTTCCACTCATTCATCTCTTCTATCATCTTTCCCCATCCCTCAATCTCTCCACTTGTTCTCCTCTCATCCCAACTCTCCATCTCTCCTCTCTTTTCTCCCTTTCACCCCTTTTTTACCTCTCTATTTTTCTCTCAACCTCTCTTCAGTTCCTTGTTTGATATCATCCCTCTCTTCCAACACTCCCCTCACCTCGCTCTACTTTCTTTTTTTCCTTTTCTTCCCTCCTGTTTCTCCTTTATTCTTTTTTTATCAGCTTGTGAATCCCCCCCCTCCCTCTCCCTCTCTCTCTCTCTCTCTCTCTTGCACACTTGTATTATGTAACCCTGCTTTCGGGGGTGAGGCTGTTTGTTATGTAACCGGTCTCACTCGTGGAATACTAACGAAACACAGACTATAGAGAAATGAACATTCTCACAAGTGTTCTGTGTGTGTGTGTGTGTGTGTGTGTGTGTGTGTGTGTGAGTGAGTCTGAAGTAGGAAATACACGTGTCATGCAGTTGGCAACAGCCAATCACAAAGCAGATCCAGGAGCAAATTCGGTTATTGTAAAGTCTTCTTTATTGTCCATGATGAGTTCAGACATTACACAATACTTTTACTACGAACACAAATATACACATAATATTTAGAAATAAAAACTTTAAAATCATCAGTACACTACAGCGAAGGAATTTAGTGCTACATGTCACATGACTCGTCGTCGCCTGATTTTACGATCGTCTCTACGAGTTAAAAAATTGAAAGCTTGAGCACGAAACTAAACTGTTCCTCACCACGATGTCGTGAAGAAAAATCGAAAATGCGTTTCAGTACTGTGTAATTATAAGAAAGGTTCGATTCGTACACAACTCAAAGGAGGAATGATCTCAGAGGAACGTGAAGCACAATGAGGATCCTTGATGGGTTTTTCTCTCTGAGAACACGTGGCCTTCCCCGACCTATCGTCAAACCTCCGACTGTTCCTTGTGGTGCTCTTACGTTTCGAGACAGTGAAAACCTTTTTTCTCTTCAAAAGAACCCCAAATTAAATACCCTGTATCCAATATAACGATTGAGAAATGGAAGCCCATCATCATCATCATCATCATCCTGCTCCTGTTATCCGTTTACCAGCAGTTAAAAGTCAGAAGGAAGCAAAAAAGTACATATTTTATAGACTATATATAATAATTAAATCTGTGCTTTTCCAAAAAATCACCCTGTTCACCCTGTTTCTCTTCACTTGGAGACCCAAACCTGTTCCAACATGCTAA
>NC_060912.1:10763657-10778657 GCF_014805685.1 Silurus meridionalis | reverse complement strand
CCAGGAACCTCCTCACATTCTCGCCTCCATCAGTACCTGACTTTACTAACACCATTGTGGATGGAAGGAATCGCAGATGGATCACTGGAAAATCTGGTAGAACATCTTCCCAGAAGAGTGGAGGTTATTATGAGAGAAAATGGGATTTAAAAAAAAAGCATATAGTCTTGTAGTCAGGTGTCCACAAACTTTTGACTATAGTGTATATGCATTCAAAAATCAGTACTACTCTCTCTCTCTCTCTCTCTCTCTCTCCTCTCTTTCTCTCTCTCTCTCTCCCTCCCTCCCACCAATTCAGAGCAAGAATCAGTACATTTTCATCTGAATCTAAAAAGTCCCACCCAAACACTATCAGAATTGTGTGTCTTTGTCTGTTGGAATGTGTTTGTGAAGTAAATAAAAACCTTTGGCTAATAGTGTTTATTAAAAAATATATTGAAAATAGAGGTGGAGCCACTCTATAGGCCCCGCCCCGACTTCCTGTTTTAGCGGGAATTACCTCAGCAGGCCATCGGATAAGGTGCTTCATCGTTAGCTACCTTTTTCTTTTTACTTTTTTTACAAGGAAAAATTGTGAGGAATTGTGAAGAATGGAATTGTAAGGAATTGTGAGGAATTGTGAAGAATTGTGAGGAATTGTGAGGAACTATGAGGAATGGAATTGTGAGGAATTGTGAGGAACTGTGAGGAATTGTGAAGAATGGAATTGTAAGGAATTGTGAGGAATTGTGAAGAATTGTGAAGAATGGAATTGTAAGGAATTGTGAGGAATTGTGAAGAATTGTGAAGAATTGTGAGGAACTATGAGGAATGGAATTGTGAGGAATTGTGAGGAACTGTGAGGAATTGTGAGGAATGGAATTGTGAGGAATTGTGAAGAATTGTTTGGAATAGAATTGTGAGGAATTGTGAAGAATTGTTTGGAATTGTGAGGAATTGTGAGGAAATGTACCTAATAATCTCATCCTTTCTCCAGTTCTGTCTCTCAGGTGTACAGAAATCAGATGAAGTTTTTTTTTTTTCCAAATCAAAACAATTGTAGCTCTCGCTGGTCATGGGGAACACCTCAGATCTTTTCACCAGGTAACTACTCCTGCACTGCTGGTATTCCTCCTCAGTTGCAGGTGAAAGGTAAATCGAGAAAGATCTTTTGGTTGAAAAGACGATGTCATGCTTCGGTCCAGGGTTTTCCTTTTTTGATCCTCTACAACCAACCATCTCCACCCCTGGCACGTGGCCCATGATCCCTGTGTGAATGATGGACAGACAGATGATTGTGTTGGTAACCTGGTGAGCTCTGTCCTTCACAGAGGGCCGTACTTGGCTTCGTACAGAGCCACGATCTTCTTGCAGCGGCTGTAGTTCTTCCTGAGCTCAGCCACTTCCTGCCTCAGGGCGGCATTTTCCCGCTCTAGGAAACTGGCGCGCACAGCGATCTGGTTCTCCTTCAGGCGCCGTCCGTCCCGTGAACGCTTGGCCGCCATGTTGTTCTTCTTCCTCCTTGACCAGTACTTCTCATCCTGAGAAAGACAGAGAAAGACAGGAGCAATGATTACGGGGATTGAGATGAACTGGTAAGGAGACGAGATCTTTAGGCAAATGAAATCCATCAAATTGAAATTATTATATAAAACGAACAAAACCTTCAAACTGAAAAGCGGTTCTAGAGGTTTTGTGAAAGCAAAATGCGTTTTATAGTCGAAGGAACCTGAAATGAGAGAAGTAAAGGAGGCGCTTGAGCAAATGAAGCAAACGGAGAGATACAGAGACGCAATGACGACCTCGAATCCTCCAGGAGCTTTTAAGTCACATCCAGAATCGGTGAATTTCACCTCGGCCATGTTTTCTACATCTTTATTACATAAAAAAAACAAAGCCTGAGCTTTACTCAGGAAACGTAGGACCACCAGGAAAGCTAAAAAAAACACATCCCATCTTTATATAAGGAATGAGAGCCAAACACAACCAGCACCATCTGTCCAAAGCTCCGTGTACCTCCGGATCCAAATATGGTCCAAATACTAGATCAAATCCAAAACTGAGGAACCTGGAGTCAAAAAAAAAATCGCACACATATAAACATATAACGATAAAAAAAAGCCAGCTAGTGATGGGTATCGGTTAAAAGGTATCGTAACCAATACTGCTTACTGATACGGTTACGCTAACGTTAATTTATTACTGCTTAACTTTAGCAGGGTTTCTGTTGTTCACCAAGTCAAATTTAAGACCTTTGAAGACCTTTGAAGACCTTTAAGAATGGAATGTAAGACCTAGAACACAACATCGGAAAACACACACACAAATACGTTGTTGGCAAACGGCCCTGTCCGAGCCACTTAACCAGAATTCTTTTTTCTTTCAAGCCAAAAATTTTATCCGTTTTCACGTTTGTGCTACAATGTTCACTTCAAGAACAAATGAGGCCACAGGATGTTTTGAAAAGATCACTATTCAGAGTCTGACCTTGGATTCCTCAGGGACGAACACCTTCTTGGCCTTCTTGATCATCGGCTGGGGTTTGAGCTCGTCCTCTGTGAAGCGGTGTTTGCGCGGGTTGAACAGCTCTCCCCCTGGGATGCTGGACAGCACCAGGTCCGCCGGGTCGGGCTGAAAATTTATGCTCACTTCGATGTCCTCAGGGTGGACCGGGGACGGCGTGGCTCGTCCAAGCGCATCTTTGGGCACTGGAGGTGAAGGACCAATTTATTTTCCATCTATTTTAAATCTAGAAATTTCTCTTTTATATCATCGTGTGTATACATGTGTGTGTGTGTGTGTGTGTGTGTGTTCACCTGTGCCATTCGTCACCACCTGGAACTCGGTCCTGTCACACTCACACCCCTCGTCCTCCCCTTTTATCTTCCGCACGTCTACAGCTTTCTCCGTCTCCCCGGACTCTTGTGGGATGGCCGGGGAAAGTTCTGGGACTGCTGGGGAACCCCCCTGAACCTCCTGCTCCAGACTCTTGTGCAGCTCCTCCTCCAGAGCGGCAGGAATCTGGTTCTCCAACAGGAACTCGTCCAGGTCCATGTATTCCAGGTGGAAGTTCTCGCCATCGTACGGGATGGTCTTGTCCCAAATTGTGGGAGTGAGCGAGGCTGAAACACCGTTTACGACCCCGGATCCTCCGCCACCACCACCACCACCACCACCACCGCCACCGCCACCGCCTCCATCTCCGCAAGGCTCCCCGTCTCCGCTCGAGCTCAGCTTCTCCTTCTCGATCTCTGTGATGGACAAAGAAAACGAGAACATCTCTGATCAATAATCTACAGTGTTTAATTACCAAAAGACTGCAGTCAGACCCATAATGTTTTATTCCTTTTATACCACAGCAGCTTAAAAGCTATTACACATTTTTTTTTTATGATTAAACAAACAATACGCTTTGCTTTTTATCCGTTTTGGGTTGCAGGTAATGTTTAGGAACATACATGATATTGTTTTTTTTTTTTTTTAAATATATATATATATATAACAGCTATGACCAGTCGTTCTCTCTATTCGGTCTCCCTTTATCTCACTTTCTCTTGATGTGTCTGAGTTTTTCTCTGTCTCTTAGTTGCAAAGCGCCGACAATGAACACTCCATACCACAATGTCTCTAATGTCTCTGATGATCAGGTGGGTTTGACACTGAGATGATTCCCAGGGTCTTTACTGGTCTGTAGATCAGCATGTCTATGAAATGACTGACATGAGGAGCATCCAAACTAAAGTTTTCCCTCTCTTTATTACATTCTAGGTATCTTTCAGATTATTTGTGCAATAACGAATCTAAAATCTAAAATAAATGCCTATTGCACCTTTAAAGCCTCTGTCTGTCCATTGTTTTTGTTTTTGGTGGGCGGGGCTACAGAAATCTGTGCTATAAATCATGATCGTCATTACACGTAGATCAGATAAATAACTCGCTCCTGGCGCATTTCCTCCTGAGTGTTGACGTGACTGTAAAAAAAAAAAAGAAATGAATCAAATGCCTTAATTATTACCCCATATAAATGATGATCTTGTCACGTACACATCTACGCCCCCTGCTGTAAGGAGCTGGTCTCTGGGTATTTTCCCTGTGCGTGCGATGGTTACAGGTGGTTCCGCATTATTTACACGTTATACCAGAAGTGACAAATCGCACGCAGATCTGGTTACTTCGCTACGACCTACATTTCTAGCACCAGCACTGACAAATCTGGTCAAAGATTGCAAGTTTTACCCATAATGCAACGAGCCTGAAACAGCAGCATGGTGAATACAGAATACAATCGGGTCAAAATGTCATCAGGTCACTTTAGTTTCAATTCGACAAATTTCACCGCAGACTCCTTAATAACATCAATACCATTATTATTACTTATTTAAGATCTTCATCAATCCAATCTAAAAATCTCTGTAGAATAAACAATGGCACTCAGAATACACGTGTCATCCAGGGGGTATTTTCTACAGGACCAGGGGTCTGGGATTGGAGCAAAGTGGCAAAAAAGTCCATTGGTGGCATTTTTATTTGGCTAAAAAGTAAAAGCACCAGGATTTTGTTTTCAAAGCAAATAATAAAAAAGTAAACATAATCAAATTCCACAAACAGAGCTGAAGGCAACGAGGGAAAAATGCAAAGTATTCTAGAATTATTATTTACATCATCAGGTCTGGAAAGCAGCAGCCGAGTGGGTAAACGATGCTGAACTCATGACCTTCTGGTCAGAAGTCCAGATCCTACTGATTGCCCCTGAACTACTCGGTGAATAAATGAGATGACTGTAAACATTGCCTTTTTTTTTACTGATATTCCATCATAACGTCAGGCGAAAGGACGGCTATGGGGAAAAAAAACAATACAAACAATAACCTTAAAAACGAATAAAAATGCAAAAGAAGATATTTGTGTATAAAAGTACAGTCAAGAAGAAACGATACTAGTAGATACTGATGCAGGAGATCAGAAGTGTGTTCAGGTGCATTATTATTATTATTATTATTATTATTATTATTATTATTATTTTCAGATTAGATGGTCACCTGACACTTGTTGGAAACATTAGAGATCTTGTGGTATTTCTTGCTACATTTCATGCGATAGATAAAAGAAAACCATGAGTGTGGTATTTGAAGCTTCATAAACCCCTACATGAAGGACTTTCAGAGCAAAACAATATTAACATTAAAATCTTTTTTTTTTTTTTGAGAATCAAAAACGCCAGATGGTGGATTTTTTTTTTGGTTTATAAGAAAATTATAAAACTGGAGGATATTAAATGCACCAGGCAGGTTTCACTTTCCTGTTTATATCCATGCTATAGGTCCAGCCTGGGACCTGCTCCTGGACACTGATGCTGATGCTGAAGGACCTCAAGAAGAAGAAATTCATAAAAAAAAGAAGAAGAAGGGTTTCATCCTCACCATCATCTCCGTCCTCGAGAATATTGGGCGGAAGGATGTCCATTATTTTCTTCAGAACTGAAGGTAAAGTCTTCGGAGGGCTGCTGTTGCCAGGAGCAACGGGGAGCGGAACCGCCGTGTTTCCGGCCATAATTCAGCACCGCGGGCGATAATATCCGGAAAATACGTTACAAAAAAATAATAAACGACCAAACAATGAAAACGACGCCGAATAACCGTATTCGAAGTGCTGAAGCTCGGACACATAAACACAACAGCTCTCTGGCTTCATCTCACACCTTCACCACCTTCACCACATCTTCACATATTCATAAGATATTGAACGCCGATTGGTCCAATATCTTGTGAATATTAATGAGATAAGACCCAACTGCCGATTGATACAATCGTTTCTGAATATTAATGAGCTACGCACACCCGCTGATTGGTCTAATAATGATGAATATTAATGACACAAACGCACCCGCCGATTAACCTGATAACATGAATATTAATAAGATAACCGAACGCCAATTGGTCTAATGGCTTATGAATATTAAATAGATGAACGCCGATCGCTTCAATTGCTTATGAATATTAATAAATTACACCCAGCCGAACACTGTTTGAGCCTGTAACTTATGAATATTAATAAGATAACAAACCGTTTCTCGCAATCTTATTGGTCAGCGTCAAGGCAGCGCGCGGGACACACCCCCCCCCCATCTCCCACGCCCCCTTTTCTTTTTTAAACACATCTCGTTTTACAAACACGTGTGGCGAGCGTGTCTCACGTGAGCAAACGCGTGGTTTCGAACGTGCTTCTGTGTCATCACGGTGCATTACGTTATTATAGTACACACACACACGCCTATACGTGTGCACGCTCGTGCATGTGAATGAGCATGAACACACACACACACACACTTTACAGCAAGCCTATACCTATGCACATACACACACACACACACACACACACACACACACACACACAAAGCTTATAACATATGCACACACAAAGTCAGACGACATGTAATTGTGTGTGAATGAACACACACACACACACACACACACACACACACACAGTCCAGTTGTCCTAGGATATTTTTATTTCCAAATAACCCCAACAATACTCATGCAGTGACAGAGGAACCGCCCTGAAGGTGTGTGTGTGTGTGTCACTAATATCTCCTTCCTGTTTGAGACTCACCTGAATCTCAAAATGAATCTGACACAAAATCTAGTGGAACATCTTCCTAGAAGAGTGGAGCTTTTCGTAACAGCACATGGGGTCTAAGTGCGCAGTGGGATGCTCAAAAAGAAGCAGATAATCTTATGTTCAGGTGTCCACAAACCTTTGGTCAAACCATCCATGTTCCTGCTGAATGTACACAGCAGTTTGAAGTCATGGTGTGTTTTCACACTTCTGCTTGCAGCTGAACCTGAATAGGTGGTGGATCAGATTCCGCTGGAAGAGGGAAGTCCGGTTCATCCAGTTCTGTTTTTAGCTCTTTATAAACCACTAACAAAATAATAATCAGCATCATCATAAAAGCAAAACCAGTCTTCTTTCTTTCTTTCTTTCTTTCTTTCTTTCTTTATTTCCTTCTTGGAAAAACAACACCTACTCGCCCTAGTTTACGTGTTTACACACGCCGGGGAAGGCAGAGCTGATTTTTAGCATTAGACGATTGTCCATCAACTATAACAAATACATTTAAATATCAGTGAGATGGAAAAGAAACATCTTCTATGGTTTTTGAGAGACACATGCATGTTCCTTTGGTTTCTGTACTTTAACATCATAAACATTGACTTTGACCAAACAAATCTATGAATGTGACAGATGTTCCACCTAAAACTCCTGCCTTAGCATGAAGAACAGCTTTACACACTCTCAACATTCTCCAGACACTTCGTTTCTCCAAACGTTCGGCTGAAACATTTTGTTGTGCCTCTTGTAAAACTCGCCAGAGATGTTCTTCACTAGTTGAAAACGATGCAGATCATCTCAGAGCAGTTCAGCAGGATTTAGGTGCGATGACTGGGCAGGTGGTTCCATGATAGATATCACTCCAGATGTCTGTCTGCTTTTTAAATAACACACAGAACTCAGACTTCAGAACTGTGCTTCGGATCATCGTCTTGTTGTACGGTGAAGTTTGTTCCAGTGAGCCGCAGTCCAGACGGAATCACATGGTGCTGAAGTACAGATTGGCAGCCATGTTGGATCAGGATTCCTTTCACTTTCTGGAATAAGTCTTCAACCTTCCCTGCTGCAAAAAAACCCCAAACCATTAAGCCTCCACCTCCATGTGTGACTGTGGGGGTGAGGGAGTCTGATCAAGTTCTTCTGTTAGAAACAATTATGTCAGGACTCAACTGTCCACAGTTACTGTCCAGTTGTGTGTTTATGCCTTTTGCCGAGTTTGTTCAAGTGTCTCAACAACCGTAGAACAGGTTTTTCACACAAGCTTAGAGGAAATGTACTCCGTAAAACGCTAGTCTGTAAAACTCTACACTGTAAAATTTTACACTGTAAAACTCTTTACGATAAAACCTTACACTGTGAAATTTTACATGGGAAAAACTCTACACTGTAAAACTCTATACTATAAAAGCACAATGTAAAACACTATACTGTAAAACTTTATGCTGTAAAATTGTACACTGTAAAAATTTACGATAAAACGTTACATTGAAATTTTACATGGGAAAAACTCTGCACTGTAAAATTCTTTACTATAAAAGCACAATGTAAATCACTATACTGTAAAACTCTACACTGTAAAATTGTACACTGTTAAACTCTACGATAAAATGCTACACTGTGAAATTTTACATGGGAAAAACTCTACACTGTAAAACTCTACTATAAAAGCACAATGTAAAACACTATAATGTAAAACATTATACTGTAAAACTTTACACTGTAAAATTGTACACTGTAAAACACTTTACGATAAAACGTTACACTGTGAAATTTTACATGGGAAAAACTCTACACTGTAAACCTACACTGTAAAATTCTTTACTATAAAAGCACAATGTAAAACACTATACTGTAAAACTTTACACTGTAAAATTGTACAATGTAAAACTATTTACTATAAAACGTTACACTAAAATTTATATGGGAAAAACTCTACACTGTAAAACTACACTGTGAAACTCGATACCATAAAAGCACAATGTAAAACACTATACTGTAAAACTATTTTCTGTAATACTTTAAATTGTTAAATTTTACACTATAAAACTCTATACTGTAAAGTGTAAAGTTTTACACTGTAAAAATCTACACTGCATTGCTTTTTATTACATTCTTTACAATGTAGACATGCCGCACTGCCTTTATCATTTTACTGAAATCAATAGCTAGTGTTCACCACCACAACACCCTTCCCCTCTCTCTCTTACCTACTTTTTGTTATTATTTACAATGACGTTAAAATAAAAGAAGTTATGACTTTTAATATTAGATCTATGTATTTATTCATTTTATTTATTTTAAAGTGATGTTTGTTTGTTGATTATCTCCTGATTTTATTTAATTTTAAAGTAAACTCAAAATGATTTCAATTATTTATTTATTTTTACCCATAAAACTTTTTTGCCTCTAGAAATAACTAGAAAGCTGATCAGTTCTTCTTCTTTCTGTCATCCAGAACATCTCAACTCCGATCTAAATATACGAATTTTATTTATTTTTTTTAGATAATATTCTTCATGCAAACTGAAGTGGTAAAACTACAACAAGAGAATAATAAAAATAAATCCCACATTAAAAACATTTGCCGCTTTGAATAATTAAAATCCTATAAATATGGATAGAGAAGGTGAAAGTTTCTTACCTTCTTCATCACACCGACGCTGAAGGAAAGCTCGATAAATCTGCTCAATGTCTCCAAAATCTCCGGGAGCAAACATTTTACACACCAAACTCCAACTCTGTAGCGTTTCAGAGCCTGAGATCCGACCGCACCGCCAAACGCTTACTGCGTAGTAGCCAGGAGACCCCGCCCATCACATTAATATTTATACACACAAACACGGAGCTTCATGAATATTTATAACACAATGCTTTATCTTTCGCTGAGCAGTTTTGAGTTTTTTGGGAGCTCAAAATCGCACTATATACAATTTTAAAGGCAGGTTCAGAAAAAATAAAAGTATCTTGCCGCGTTATAAATATTCATAGTAGCGCAGAACGTTAACGCCCACAAGCTCCCGGCCTAATGAATTATTCATATAACGGCGCCGGCGATTGGCCAGAAATTTGTGTCACTCATTTATCGTTCATTGAAGAGACCGTGCTGTGACTGAGTTAAGGAATAAGACCCCCTCATAAAACTATCTATCTATCTATCTATCTATCTATCTATCTATCTATCTATCTATGAATAAGTATTTTCAGAGACAGTTTATTCTTTTATAAAAATATTTATTGGAATATTATTTGGTCCATCGCTCATGACAGTTTGCATTCAACACAAATATCAGATGAGACAGTAATGTCAAATTTTTAGTAAAATAAAGAAAATTTGTATTAAAAAAAAAAAAAAAAAAAAAAATCTATAGACTGGAGGCTCTGAATGCAGACGTAAAGAGCAGCACAGGGTTTCAGACCAGCAGGTTTAAACACATAACGTCATTCAGACTGCGCAAAAAAACAACAAAATTTGACTAAAATGTGAAAAAAAAATTTAGCCCATTACACAGGTCACTTTGTGCATTTATAACTAATAACTGTTGCCCATCTCTGTGGCTATGGAAAGTATTGGCCCTCCTCTGTGTACTAATGTGTGTTTTTGTATTGGTACTGATCTCGAAGGCACTGGGAAGGTCAATGAAGGCATGATGAAGACTGAGCACGGAGGGGAGGGGAGGACAAGATGACTACAAAAAATAATAATAATATAAAAAAAATAGTCCAATCTGCAGTGTGTGAAAGAGGATTGAGGAATAAGAGGATTGAGGAATAATTGCAGGCCTGGGCCATGTGGAAATCCTGACATCTGCTGCAAAAAAGTGTGAACACCCTTTAAAAAGAAAAAGAAAAGAACGAAAAGAACAATTCCAGCCAAATTGATCCTGTAAATCATTTCTCTGTAGACGCTCGAGGGGGTTACAGCTACCAGTTTCTGTTTTTATTCCAAAATATTCAACAGCGTTTGCGATTTGGCGACATTCGGTGGCGTTTCATCCATTTACGATTGTTCTTTGTCCGATTCCTATAGATGAGAGCGTGATATTCAGCCATGCAGGAGGCATCTGAACGTGTGTGAGACACTGAGCACCACCACAAAGCTGCGTGAGATGATGCCAAACTGGTGTATAGCTACAGGAGTCCATTAAATTTGAAGATTGAAGATGAGAAACTCGCAGAACCGCTCCATAATCAAACGCCCAGTGTGTGTGTGTGTGTGTGTGTGTGTGTGTGTGTGTGAGACTATTACTCATGCCCTTCACTTCACTGGTTCTCCTGTATTTGGTTCTGCTCGGGTTAAAAGTGAGAGCTGGAGCTCTGAGAATAAACAGGTCCGGGACGGCGGAGATGAAACACATGATTGTCTCGTCTCCTCCTGAGAGCTGATGTTTATTTGGGTTTAGCGACATCTGTCACGACTATCTTACAGCCGAGGCCGTCTGAGACCTTCTGGAATTCCCTCAGCATGTGCACACACAAACAGTCACCAACTGATCCCAACTGACGACAACAGATACCACCAGACGGGAACAGACGCCAACTGACGCCAACAGATGCAAACTGACACTAAACGATGCCAACAGAGGCAAACTGTCACCAACGGACCCCAAACGATGCCAACTGACGCCAAGTGTCACCAACTGACACAGAAACGGCAGAAGATTCACACAGGACTACACGCTTTCTTTTGTTTGCACTGAGTGTAGATCGGAAGCTGGAGTCAGAGAACAGGGTCAGCAATGATGAGTGTTAAGGGCCTTGCTCAGGGGCCCCAAGAGTAGCAGCTTGGCGATAGTTGGGCTTGAAACATTGACCTTCTAAACAGTAACCCAGAGGCTTAACCACTGAAGCTCTATGGTGGGATGAAGGTTCAGAATGCGTGTGTTTGTTTGTTAATTTTGTGTGTTTTGTAAAAGACTAGAATTACAAAGCAAGAAAAAAAAAAAAGGAATTTGGGTTTAGACTCATTGAAATGTCAGGATCATGTGGTAGTGGTGGTGGTGGTGGTGAGGGGGATAAAAAAACAAACCAGTATAACAGAATTAAACTCATTCTCTGGCATCATCATCATCACCGCCGTTTCTGCTGATCTGAGTATCGTGCTGCATGGTAATAAGAGCGAGACGGACGTGTGGTTCGTTTGTATATCTGCTAGTTACTGCAAGTTCTAGTGAGCATCCTGGAGAACAGAACTGGACCCTAAACCTGGTGCTGGAGGTGTTACGTGTTGAAGCCGGGCAGCGTGTAGATGTGACGTGATGTGGCTTGCCTTGAAAAACACAAGTGATCATGTCTTAATGAAAAGGAATGGATTGTAGGGTCCCTAATCTAAAGGGAGGCTCAAGAGGCACTCGGGTGTTAAACACAAATGGGATATTGCAGAACCAGAACCGGAACTGGGTCGAGACTCTGCAAACATCTACCAGCAGGTTGAAAATTTTTTATATATATAAATGAATGAATGGCACTTGAATGCAGAAGTGTGTGTGTGTGTGTGTGTGTGTGTGTTTTCTCTCAGTCCTGCAGGAGGAAGTTGTACTTCCCAAAGTCGTAGTCGTTCAGGGCTATGAGCTGCTCAGCTCGCGCTCTCTCCAGCCTCCTGCGCAGGAAGTCCCGCCTCTTGCGCCACTCCTGGAGCTCCTCCTCGCCGTGGGCATAGTCGCAGCTCACGCCCTCGGCACAGCCGCGCTCAAACCTGTCCAGACGGTTCACATCACACACACGTCAACATCGAGCTACACTTCCAGGACGTGTCACGTTCTCACACACACACACACACACACACACACACACACACACACACACACACACACACTAGAGATGGTAAGATTTAGCAATTCGCATCGCATACTTTTATTATTTTGATACTACGGAGACCCAAGACGTCCTGAGAGTCACATAGAATACAGATTAACATGGCAGAGGTAGAGCTGTGACTTTCTGCAGACACAACTGAAAAAGAAGGATTTTATTTCATCTTTTATTTTAAATTTTTTTATGATTTGCCGTCTGTCTGAACCAAAAGTAATAAAAGTGAACTATCTGCACCATTCCGAATCGAGGAGCATCGTAATGGAGAAGAACCGTGTACTGCTTCATGTGTATCTTTATCGTATCTCATCGTTGGCTCTGCATCGAGATGCGACGCGTAACCAATCCACCTACTGCATGTCGTACATTTGGAGGTCTTTAGGGAAAACTCTCACACGCTCTCGGAAGAACGCCGAGCTCAGGATCGAACCCTGGAGCCGTATATGGAGGTGACTTCACTTCCTGCGATGAAGAGCATACCTGGGGCAGATGGAGAAGTAGGGTCCGGGGAAGCGGTGTATCCAGGTGAGACTCTCCTCCTCTCCCGCTCCGCTCAGGACTCGCTCTTTATGTCTCTCAGACAAGATGTGCTGCTGCCACTGACGATCGCTGTTACTATGCTTCCCACACAGGCGGCAGTGTAAACCGTCCTGTCCCCACACACACACACACACACACACACACACACACACACACACACACACACACACACAGTAAATACTGGCATTCCTCTGAATTCATGAGTAACATACACACTCTGTGGCCAGAAGTATTGGGACACCCATCTTTTCCACCCATACGTGGTTCTTCTCCAAACTGTTATTTTCTCGTCAACGTGAACTCACGTTGGCTTCTGCCAAGTCGGTCGGCATGGTGATCTGCTTCTCCTCTCCGAACTGGGACGCCGAAGAGCCGTCGGAGCGCTTGTTCTGATTGGTCGCCGTCCACCAGGTGTCGTAGACCTGCTGCAGGTCCCGCACTGCAACACACACACACACACACACACACACACACACACACACACGTTAGCTGGCTCCTGATTGGCCACTGAAACCAAGTGTGTAAAAGATTGAAAGATGTGTGTAGCCTCACAGCCAGTGTTCTTCATGTAGGTCCACAGCTCCTTCTCCTCCAGGCTGTGAGCGAAAGAACAGTTCCCGATGTAGTGGCACTTCTTCTCCTTCAGCACGTGCACACAGATCTGCAACAAGGATGGAACGTTACAGAAAGGCGCTCGTACGACGTATTCTCAGATTGATACCGTGGCTTCGATAAAGTGTCTGTTGTTTGATTGGTTAAGGTGGCTCAGGAGGCGGGACATGACGGTCTACACCGGGGATCTCCAAACTAAGGCCTGTCCCTAGGTCTATCGGCACAAATCCATACTGTCGTTACGAGAGCGGCCTCTAGAGGTGAAAGACAGCACGTGCCGTTTGTTTTTACACGGGAGACCGTGAGCTGCACGGGAGCGCTATATAATATTTAATATTTATAACGTATTAATGATATAATTATTTATATTTATATACATTTGTATCTTAAATCTCCACATTTTATGTTACAGAGCATACCGACCCCCATTAAAGTAAGAAAAAATGAGGTGGCCCTCAAGAAAAAAAAAAACTCTAGGGGTCCCTAATCTACAGAGACTACACCAAGGATTAGAAGTCTATTTATCTTCTCTTTCATTATTGATATCAAACTCAAGAGACTCACGTCGTACTGCTGAGGGTACGTCTTGGCAAAGGGCAAAGGTCGCACAGCCACCCACTTCTCTCGGTCTAAAGACTTCACCAGGAGCACCCTTCGTTCTTTAATCCAGCTACAGAGAGACACAGAAAGTGTGTTAGATAGAGAGAGAGTGTGTGTGTGTGTGTGTCTGTGTGTACGTGTACACGTATGAACCTGTGTCGTGCTTTAGCGCTGCAGTACTTGTGTGTTTTGTCCGCTTCACTCGGAAGTCCGACGCTCCAGCACTGACCGCACACAAACTTCATTGTCAGACGCAGATCGTGACCTTTCACCCCCGACACGCCTCCCGCTCCCGATGACCGGTCAGGGCACGCCTTCCCGTTTGACTCCACCCCCTTGCTCTGCCCCTCCCCTTTAAATACAGTGCCATTGATCTGGGAAATATTTACTGGCTGAAAAAAAAGGGAGGAGAAAAGAATATAAGAATAAATGCGATAAACGTTATAAATAAATTAAATGTAATAAATTATGTTAAGTTTTATTTGAAATAATTATTAAAAAATTATATTCATTACAATTCTGACAATGGATTTTATGAGAATGATGAAATGATGCTCACGAATCAAAGTTAAAGGTGGATTTATGCAGAAATTTGAACTTGTGTGTGTGTGTGTGTGTGAGAAAACAGTGTATCTGCACTGTAAGTAAGAACTCACTCTCTGCTTGTGCCAGTGCTTCTTAGATTCTTGCACAATACCTTCATGAGTGGTGCCTACACACACACACACACACACACACACACACACACACACACACACACACAGAGAGACAGTTATGAAGCTCCTTTGCTGAATCATCTTAGGCCTGTGTGTTATGTACAAATGTGTTTGTGTGTGTGTGTGTGTGTGT
>NC_060912.1:10753657-10761157 GCF_014805685.1 Silurus meridionalis | reverse complement strand
ATGAGAGATGAAGAGAGACAAAAGAACAGAAGAGGAAACAAAAAAAACAGAGGATGGGAAGTCACCTGTGGGAGCTGTTCCTGCTTGGAGACGCAGTCCAGCAGGGTGTCCAGCTCGTCCCCCACCAGATCACAGTCCCCCAGCTGCTCAGACACGGGTACTGACAGACACACAGCTGAATCGTCTGTGGCTTCACTCACAGGGACCGGAGCGGACAGGACGGAGGACGAGCTCACAGATACACCTGCTGATGCTGCGTGAGAAACAGTTGAGCTCAGAGCATGAAGAAACACACAACCACCTGGACGGAGAGCAAAAGGATTCACACCCACCTGCGACATCACACAAGCCATCGATCCCGTTCGAGATCTTCATGAGAAGAGAGACGAGACGAGACGAGACGAGATTAACGAGACGTTCATCAAGCTAATCCACGTTAGGGGTGTAGCGATACACAAAATTGTGACCATAGATATTTTTTCATTTATTTTTTTATTAAATGCCTAAGGGGAACTCAGATTGTAACTCTGTTCACGTGTGCATGTGTGAACATTTTCGGTACGAATATGTGTAGCGTTACACCTCTAATTAATGATCAACAATAATTAAAAGAAATGCCCACCTGCTCCAGAGGGAGCATGTTTTCTCCGTTAGTCTCGCTTACGCCCTGTCGAAGAACAGGAACACGGATTACGTCATCGTAAGCCACGTCACGTCGCATCATGGTGGTAACGTTACTGACCTGCACACCAATGTAGGCTTTACGTGTCTTCAGGTCCAGTCTGTTTGCCAAATCCTGAGCCAGTTCCTTCACCCTCTCATCCTGATCAACACACACACACACACACACACACACACACACACACACACACACACACACACACACACACACACAGATCGTCCAGAGAAATTAATCAGAAGATTCACACTGACCCTAACACTACAGCTGAGCAAGAATGAAAACATTCCGCCTACGAGCTACAAAATTATTAGCGAACTTTGTAAAGGCCAACATCTCCAGCAACCCGGAAAAACTATCAGTATAGATTTATTACAGTGAAAATGACACAGCAGCATGAGTGTGTTTTACCTGTGGTGATGTGATCAGGCAAGCCGTGCTGCACTCGTACGCCTCGTTCAGTCGATCGAGCTCCTTCAGACACACGGCCTTCCTGTACAGAGCCCTGCCGCTGCCCTTAGCCACGCCCAGAGCGCTGTCACAGTCCCTCACACTCGCCTCCAACTCCCCCTGACCGAGTCACGAGGAGCCGTCAGAGACACAACAAGCGACGGAAGCGACACTTATATAACATACAGCATGTCGGAATGATCGCATAAAGAAATAGCATTGAGCATAAATATTGGCACCCTTTATTTTATAAATAAATACCCCCCACTTTCCACATTAAGAACTAGAGGTCAACCAATACCGATAGCTAGATTGGATCGTACTTGCCGATAACCGAATAATCAACAGATTTTTTTTCAGTTTTTTTAAATGGATACTGGATTAAAAAAATAAAAAATTAAACACCAGACTTTACTACAAAAATAAAGAATCATGAAAGTGTGCTATATGGAAAAAAACCCAAATGTTACTGTATAATCCATAAATACAATATAGCGCTCTCCGTGCAAACTCACATAACGACAGCGCACCTTCTCAACCGCTCTCTGGCAACTAACGCAACCCGGAAAAACTATCGGTATGGACTTTTGCCAATAGTTCAATAGTTCAAAATGAAAACTATTATAGTGTTTAGAATTACAGTGTATAGCGCGTGGTCGTTCTTTCCTTTTTTTTCATGGTTTTTTTATGTTTTATTTATAGATCTGAGCATGTGGACTTCCTCTTTACTTAAAACCACAAGTTAACAGGTTTCAAATCCCCTTTTCTCTGGTTTCTGTAACTCGCTGCCTGCACTACAGAGTGATGAAGCACATCGGAGCGATTTACAACGAAGAAGGACACAGAGGTCACCGTTTCTGCATTTCCTGCATTTGTGCGTTCAGATTTTAAATCAGCTGTTCTTCTTGTGCGTTTCTTCTACATGATTACGCACTGAAGATACTTGGAGAGCTTCCCAACCACCTGGAGTTTTTCTTGTGGAATTTGCCTTTCCAAATCCACATACGGTGCCACACACACCCATCTTTGGAATGATTTGATGTCCACAGCAGAATATTTGGGCTGAAGATGTGGTCCTCCAAACCGACTTCACCTTAGATATAAGCAAGGTTTGAGGATTCCTTACACCTGGCGATTTTCTCCAAGAATCCAGCTGTTGATGTTCTCTTGCTCAACAGCTCTGGTTACACCAACACCAAAGCAGTAGACATCGACTCATCTTCATTCCAGCACATCTAAACTTTCTCCCATTCCTTCCTCACTCAACAACCTCCAGCAGACTGGCGTTAACGTCAGCAATGAACATCTTCTAATTCTAGTCAAGCATCCCTGCTTATTATCTGCTATTTTTAAAAACAAAACTGGTCCAGGGTGTGCAAAAGAATCCTTGAAGAACCCTGAAACTTCTAGTGAGATCGTCTTCATAGTTCCAGTGCACAAAGGAAACCATAAACACAACACAAGGTCATTGTGCAGGCTAGTGAATCTGGAATGAGTGGGATGTTCTACTCCAGCAAACGTTTAAAGGTCACGAGATAACTCGGGGCCGATGTGTTTGCATTCCTCCAGCTGAGAAGAAGAGACGGAGATGTGGGGGGGTTTTAGTATCTAAACGAGACCAAGAGTGAAGCAGTTCAAGCAGTCCTGTGGGGTTGGAGCCCATCTTTGTGCTCTTTTTTTTAAATAAAATAAAACCCATCTCATTCCACATGTCAGCATTTCCTGCTATAATGAGTTCCACTCTTCTGGGAAGATGTTCCACTAGATATTTGTGGAGATTTGTGTGAGATTTCATTCAGCCACAGTGGTGTTAGTGGAGTCTGGGGTGTATATTAGTTGAAACGAGCATCTAATCTGTTATTACTCACACGTCTACGAGCGTCTAGACTCCAGTCTGGTTCTGTGCGGATCAGGTGGGTAAAAAAAACAGCAGCTCACCATGTTGTGTTGCGCCGCGGCTCTGTTCACGTAAAGGCTCTCGAGCAGCGCCGCAGGAACGGTCACTCCTTCTCCCTGAGCGTATTTCGCCACGCTCACGCCCTCGCTGAAGTGTCCCCGAGCCAGCGTCCAGTCTCCTTCTCGGAACGCCGCGTTACCTTCATCCAACAGGTTACACACCAGCTGCATGAGGAAACCCTGAGAGGAGCCGAATATAATATTATATCATACAACCTGCTTCATTATAACGCATTATAACACCTTCTAGGACTCGTTTTCTATAATCGTTATCATCAAACGAAAGGAGAGGAAACGCAATCGCCCCCGCGATGTTCCGCAGCTGACTCATGTATAGAAAACACAGGAAGTCCGTCTGAGTCATAAACAACATCAGCACCGTGATATCCGGATGCTCATTTTAAGTTTTTTCCGTCGAATATGCAATAAAGCTTGTGGTGGGATTGGAACTCACACCCTTCTGCTCTTTATTAATCATTGATCTGGATGTGAGACGAGGACAGCGCGGCTCCATCCGGCTACAGCGAGCGGGTTAATAATCAACCTGCTGATAAATAGCAGGAGTCGAGCGAACTCGCGGGGAAATAAACACCGAATCAGACTGAGACAAACACACTACAAACACGTGTTGCGATACGGTGAGGGGGCGGAGCTTCCTGTCAAAGTGACCTAACCGGATAATTCTCAGCGATTTGTTTTTCACGATCGTCCAGTGTTTTTAGAAGAAGAAAACCGAACCTCATATCCGTCTGGGTCCGGGTACGGCAGTGAGGACCTGGGAGGGAAAAAAACAAACAAATCACAGAAAAATGAGAGAATGTAAAATAATCGTAATATTTTAATAAATGGTAACATTTTAGGATCGTGATATTTTGGTTAGGAAGCGACACTTCAGCAGTCGAACATTAAGCTACAGGAGCACGTCTGGTGGATCGAAAACACACTGAGACGCTCCGACCCGGTCGTCTAGACGTCACAATTTGGCCTTTTTTTTCAAATCTTTACTCTCGTCCATTTTTCCTGCTTCTAACACTTTGAGGACAAAATGTTCACTTGCTCCCTAATAAATACACACACACACACACACACACACACACACACACACACACACACACACACACACACACACACACACACAGAACTCTGGTGCTGAGACGGTGGTACACTGATACATATAGAAGACCAGCTGTGATTAGGGGCGGAGCTACTTTCTGGCCCAGAAAAAAAAAAAAAAGATAAATGGATGCTTTAATGTATAATATTAAGAAGAAGAAGAAGAAATTGTATGTCTACTTTTTTTTAGTCTCCATCAAAGTTGCATATTTTAATCTCTTATTGTTTCATTCGTTCATTTTTTTTTTGGACCTAAACAGAGACTCTACAGCGTGTGACCTTCATCTGGTGTTTCTTATCTGTTAAACCTGGCAGAGGGTGTGTGTGTGTGTGTGTGTGTGTGTGTGTAGGGGGTTGATTTAAAGCTGGTTTTCTTACTGAATAAAAGCCAGAGCTTTCTGGATCTCCTCCTTGCGATTCTGTCGATCCTGGTTCATTTCGTTTCATGAGGTCCTGGAAGAAAAGAAAAGAAACAAACAAACCCTGAGATGATGTGAAAATGAAACCTAAGAGACCTAGAGAGAGAGAGACCGAGAGAGAGAGAGAGAGAGAGAGAGAGAGAGAGAGAGAGAAGGGAGGGGATGGAGGAGAGGGAGGAGGAGGAGGTTCCTCTGATGGTTCTTTCAGAAACCAAAAAGAAAATCCATCAGGGTTTAATGAAGTGAGCAGTGAAAGGTTTAGAGGGATCAGTTCCTCAGGTCTGGTGAAGAAGAACTCGTAATAATAATCATGATTATCATGTGAACACCAGGAGACTGAAGTTATTTCCTCTCCGGAAGAAGGAGGATTTCAACACCAACACCAACACACACACACACACACACACACACACACACACACACACACAAGCCAAAGTATCTTTGTACAAGCGAAAGAAGTAAACACCACTTATGTAATAAATAAATAAATCATTATACACACGCGCATGCGCTGTAAATAAGAACTAAAGGAAAGCAGGAGAACTAGCTGGGAGATGAAACTCACACACAGGTCGCACTTTTAACTTACCTGCAGCTATAAATGTGTGTGTGTGTGTGTGTGTGTGTGTGTGTGTGTGTGTGTGTGTGTGTGTGTGAGAGTAAAGTGAACACTTAGATCTCTGTATGTCTGTATGAAGATCTCACACTTTATTCTCTCAGTGATCTCTCACTGCGCGCTAACTACACGGAACATGTGATGACTCCCTCACCGTCCGGCCTGCACCGCGCGGTCCTACACGCCGCCGGTTTACAGAAAGTCTAGTGCGCATGCGCTTCTTATTGAACTTGTTCCCTAAAGTATGTACTCGATAGATAGATAGATAGATAGATAGATAGATAGATAGATAGATAGATAGATAGATAGATAGATAGATAGATAGACCCTGTAGACCATACCAGATAGATAAATATAAATAGAAGATAAAAAGATAAATATAAACAGTTTATCTCATATAAATAAGACAGTGGTGACAGTGGTGTTGAGAGAAAAACTCATAGAGATGGTATGAGGAAAAAACTTTGAGAGGAACTAAAGTCAAAAGGGAACCCCATCCTGATCCTCATCACCGGATCTTTACTCACTGCAGTTTCATTATTGATATTAATTACAGTCCAATTTCACCCTCTACATTAACCTCATGGATCTTTAGGCTGACTGCACCCCTGGTCTTCTCACCTGACCCACATCAGTACCTAACTTTACTAACACCACTGTGACTGAATGAAGTCTCCACAGAATCTCCACAAAATCTAGTGGAACATCTTCCCAGAAGAGTGGGGGATATTATGAGAGCAAATAGGGACTGAATGTGGAATAGGGTTTTTAAGTACATACACATCATATATTTTTCATACAGAATATGTAAGTCAGGTTATATCCAGGTAGCAGCAGGTTCCTAAGCAACGTAGGGAGCTGAGTGGTTAAGGCTCTGGGTTACTGATCAGAAAGCCGGGGGTTCAGGCCCCGGTATCACCAAGTTACCACTTTTGGGGCCCTTGTGCAAGGCCCTTAACTCTTTGGGCTCTGGGGGCTGCTGTATCATGTATGTGCGCCCCTTAATTAAAAAAAACTACAACCCCCGTCAAACGCCGCGCGTCGCTTCCATGCGCCATTACGTCATCCGAGCGCGCCGGACGACTCCGCCGGTGTGTGTCCCATGCGCGCGTGTTGTTGTTTCCCTGCGTGTCCACACCCGATAAACCGGATTCACAGAGTTCTGCAGGTAAATAGAACGGCACGCGGGGACCCCTATTACCCCTGACCCTCAGATTAAACCCCCCGGCTTTAGTGTGTCTGATCGGGTTGTAAAGTAGCGCGCGCGCGGGGAAGGGGGTATCCGTTCTTTTCGCGCGCTTGCTGGCTAATTCATTTCGCATCCCGATGACTTATTATTATTATTACTTTTATTATTGCAATTATAAATGCGATGCAAATAGATTTTTGTATCTTAGAAATGCAAGTTGCATCAACGGAATATATCTGATTTGAACCGCAAAAAGTGAGAGGTTTTTATAATGACGCTACTGTTGTGGCTTGTAATTCACTTCGGGAAGGTACTGTGCGCATGCGCACTGGCCTCCACTCGTGAGGTTACCAGGCACCCAAGGGAACGCTCATTAAAAGGATAACCACAGACTGTGTGTGTGTGTGTGTGTGTGTGTGTGTGTGTGTGTGTGTGGTAGGTGAGGAGGAGATGGCGTCAGACATAGTGGCCCAGCTGGCCGACTCTCTGGCTCGGACTCAGGTGGGAGAAGGAGAAAGAGAGCTGAGCTATAAGGGACAGGGTCTTAAGCTGGACAATGCTGAGTCAGGTGAGGACAACGAAGACGCTCGCTACCTGCAGAATGAACTGTTCCACTCGTGTTGTTAATGTACATAAATGGACGCATCCGAATGTTTCTCAACTCTTGTCATGTTTCTTGTCTCACCGCTTGGCCCTCTGTGGTGTTCAGTGGAGAAGATCGTGAAGGCGATTCGGGAGTTTGAGGGTCTACGCGCTCTGCGTTTGGAGGGAAACACGGTGGGAGTGAAGGCGGCACAGGCCATTGCTAAGGCGCTGGAGGACAAGAGAGATTTTCAGGTGCTGACAATAGCACACCTTCTGGCAACATCTCACACCTGCGTACACTGTCTCACATCACTCACCCACACATCTCACACTGTCTCATTATGTCCCATAACGTCTCACACTGTCTCATAATGCCCCATAACATCTCAAACTATCTCATAATGTCCCATAACATCTCACACTGTCTCATAATGTCCCATAACATCTCACACTGTCTTATAATCTCCCACACATCTCACACTGTCTCATAATA
>NC_060912.1:10713657-10748657 GCF_014805685.1 Silurus meridionalis | reverse complement strand
TTAACAACAGCGCCGCCTACAGGAAACAGGTGGATATTAACGCTAGCATTAGTGCCGTGAACTTATGCTAGTACTTCCTGTCTCTGTTTAAGTTGTGAGAAAAGAAGACTTATCTATCTAGTGGTCACGATAATAAAACAACTGCCATGAATCTTGTATGAATTTTTTTAATTAACGATCTTGCGTTTTTGAGAACCTATACCAAAAACGAAATATCGTCACGCTCACGTGTAAAGAGTTTTTACAGAAGATGGAAAGTTTGGTTTTGAGATGAATGTAGTGTTATTTGTAGAGCGAATTGAAAACCAGCAACACATAAAACGATAGTTTACGATAATACATTTTAACACCATAAATTAGTCCCTATGCATCAATCCCTGATAAGTGAATCAGTGGTGAGAGTGGCACGGAGAAAACTCCCTGAGACTTCATGAGCACCAAACCAGACTTAAAAGGGTAATCTGGGTGACAATCTGTAATGTGTTCATTATAAATGTTAATATGATGTGATATCACGTCTTGTGTGAGGTCGATTTTGGACATTGATGGAAGGAGTCAATTTTTAAAGATACAGGATTATAATTCTTGCCCCACCGGTTTAACCACTAGATGTCGCTGTAATGCTACAATACATACATGCACACTCAGGGGCCTGGTGTGTGACGGACGGTTGGCCCATATTAAGACATGGGATGGAGTGTCCATATTAAGACAAAGACCATATTAAGACAATGGCAGACAAGGCTTCTGAGAAACACTCTGAACTTTGTCACGTCTGTTTGCTGAGCGATAGAACGTTCCGGACGCAATGTGTGCGCAGTGATGACGCACGTTTCACCTCTGAATATTATTTAGGAAAGAAAAATGTATGAATTGGAGTATATTATGAGGGATATCAGTGATATCAGTGATCACTGTTGGATGTGTGTAGGAGTGTGTGAGTTTGTTAGAAGAAGAATAACGGCGGTGTGTGTACGAGGCCGGCGTGATACGTGGAGAGGGTGTCGAGGTCGAGGGGTCAGGACAGGTAAACTGGTTTAAACCGGTCTGGAGATAAATGTTTAATCCTTGAAGCCTGTAGTAGGACACACCATGCCTTTTTCTTTTATCTTACGAAATACTATTGATGTTTATTTGTAACTGACATTTTTTGAATGGAAAATCAAATTTGCATGTTAGAATTTTTACAGCTCTTTGACTTTTGTGGTCCTTGTTGTATGTTGTGTTTATTCTTTTTTTTCTGCAAATGAAAATGATGCAATCTGGGGTTTTTATCAAAATGAAAACATAAACCATCAGTGGCTTCATTGAACATTCTGGCTTCGCTCTGAGAAGTTCATACACCTGTAGATCACTACTTCTTCTCAAAAGCAACCAGTGAAATGAAATGGTGGTCCTACACGTGTCCTTTTTTACAGTGTTATTGCAGTCATTGTAGAACAACAAAGAGCTCTCACCCTTCACCTTCCATCACCGAGTTCTACTAAACCGTGAGTGAACGTTTCTTTCTAAGAAAACAGCATCAATGAAATTCCCTTCGACTCCCATGTTGGTACTGGAGGTCAGATTGGATGTTAGATTGGAAACATTGTGCACATTTTGTTATCAGTGATCTGAGGTCTCACCTCTGAGTGTTTAATTCCTCTGATGACGCAGAGTTTCATTAATGGTTACAATTAATTCATTACTAATAGGCAAACGTCACATTCCATTTCATGAAAACGTTTGTGGGATCGATCCAGAAGTTTCTTCACGTGAACGAGGATTAATAACTACGTTAGTCGGTTATCTGAAGGTACGTTCTCTCCCAGTTTTGCCCATCCTGAGGCCTTTGAGCTGAATTGATCAAATTTCACAATGTGGTGTTCTTGGTACTACACCACTAGATGTCCCTCACAGATGTTCTACCCTCTGATACGCACACACTCAGTGTGTGACGGACGGACGGCTGGCCCATATTAAGACACAGGACGGAGTGTCCATATTAAGACAAAGACCATATTAAGACGAGACGGCGTGTGTGTTTTTTTTCCTTTTGCGAAACACTGAACTTTGTCTGTTTGCTGTGTGATAGAACGTTCTGGATGCAATGTGTGCTCAGGGTCTGAACACGTTTCTCTGACGGAATATGAATAAGTGAGAAAAATATCAGATGCAGAATAAATAAATGAACGTAGTAATAAATACTCATTTTGTGTGTGAGTAGTGCACTAAGATGATTGTGATTAAGGGGTGGTGTGTGTGTGGAGGAGGTGGTCATGGTCCAAACTCCTAACGTAGAAATATAAAAGCAATTGCTCCATTGCTAACAAAAGATCTAAGTGTGTGTGTGTGTGTGTATAAAATATACACTATATGGACAAAAGTATTATAAAAATTGACTTTTCCACTCGTATGTGCTTCTTCCCCCAAACTGTTTCCACAAATTTTTCACAGTTCTACAGAACGTCTTTAGATGCGGTGGCATGAAATTTTCCCTTCACTTGACTTCACTTAGGAGACCCAACCCTGTTCCAGCATGGCAATGCTCCTGTGCACAAAGCCAGCTCCATAAAGATCTGATTTCCACGGGTTAAAAATGTTGGAGTGGAAGATCTCCTGCTGACTAAACCCCAGACCTCCTCCCCTCACCCACATCACTACCTGCCTTCACTAACACTCTTATAGCTGCAGATTAAAAAAGACACGATAATAAAACTTGCTTTAACCAGTCAGATTTCCAGTTGGACACCGAGGACATCCAGCATGCGTTCAATAACGTCGGCATTTTCACCTCCTTCCGTTGGATGTTCAAAAACCGCACTAGTCAGAGCTTCTTTTTTTAAATTCCAGAGGAGTGACAGGAGAAAAAATTGATTTGTTTGCAGAGACACTTACAAGGACATTTACAAGACAGCCTTTTCGAGAAAAGCTGGACGTCGTGAGGACGTTGTGAATGGTCGGAATGTCGTTGATTAGTTTATCTCTGTTTTCCTAGTGTTACTCTGACAGTAGTGCAGCTGCAAAATCGAAGGTTCATCGAAACGCAATAATACAATTGTTGTTTCTGGAGTTTTCCAGATTAGAGGAATTTCTCTGTGAGGAGACGTTTACTAGCATTTTATGGAAGTAGTATCCATTCAATACTGTTCCTTACAGGAAATAAATATAAATAGCAATAGATAGTAATTAAAATAATTTTAAGCTACATAAAGGTTTGTCTTATGGAATATTTCTTCATTTCTACGAGATAATTTCAGATCTTTGACCATCGCTTCTGATCTTTATAGAAACCCGTTACAGAATAAAGAAGATGTCAGAGAATGATATGAAACTATGCTCTACTGCTGTGTCATGTGTTTCATCACAGTGTGTGTGTGTGTGTGTGTGTGTATTCCGTCCTTTTCTCTTATCAACGTGTGTAAAAAACCCTGAACACGTGATGAAAACTGGGCCATCGTGTGTGTCGAGTGGCCCATACAGGAATTCAGCGATACGTCATAAATACATGCCGTGAAAAAAATACTAAAATGGTCATCAATATTGTAGTAAATCACCTCAGCCATTGGACCACCGCAGAATAATAACTTTATATGAATAAATTAATTCTCCTGCAAAACGTATTTGAAAAGAAACGTGCGTTTTTCTACGGAAATCTGACTAGCTAGCATTTAACAGGGGTGTTCCACATAAAACCATTCGCCAAGTAAAAAGAAATAAATAAGTGTTACGTGCTAGCGTACGGAAACACATAAGCGACTTTCTAGAATATTCCTTTTGAGATTGAAGCTGAAAAGATTCATGTTTCATGAACACGAATTGAAGAAAACAAGAGAACGAAGATTGACTTCACATGAGGGAGTTTAGTGAGAATGGTGTTTAATGCTGTTTAGCTCCTCGCTAACTAGCTCCTCGCTAACTAGCTAATCTCAGCTTTTAGCTAAATCCTGTGACGATCTGAAAAATCGATGGAAAGGAGTTTTATTTCCTAATCAGATTTGCAGCTGGACTGGATGGAGTTTATCTGCGTTTGCAAACGATGAAGAAAATGTACATAGGGATGTGAGAAAAATATGGAAAATACTTTTGAATGAAGCTTGTGAACTCAATTTCTTTTCAGCTGAGGTTTTTCGAATATTTAAAATGTAGAAATGTAAATGTTTAATCACATTTTATATGCAATATTGGGGGATTCTGCAGTATTTGTAGCTTCCTACTGAAATACAGAGCAACATATCGACCACGTTAACGGCTTTGTACAAAAAGTCAATTGGTTAGATACAAAAATGATCAGCATTTATGTGTGTGTGTGTGTGTGTGTGTGTGTGTGTAAAGAGAGAGAGAGAGAGAGAGAGAGAGAGAGAGAGAGCTACATACCGATCAACAATTATTGTTTATACCATTACTACAGAGGTGGGAAGTAACGGAGTACAAATACTTTGTTACTGTACTTAAGTAGATTTTTCTGGTATCAGTTTTTTACTCCACTATTTATTTTCAGACTTTTTACTTTTACTCATTACATTTTTACACAAATATCTGTACTTTTACTTCTTACATTTTCAAAACAGGCTCGTTACTTTAGTTTTAATACATTGATTTGGTGAAATATTATTTTTTCTTTTCACTGCGTGCCGATTTCAGCCAAACAACTGATTTCCTGTTACTGCGCGTCTTTTTCAATCCGCTGGTGTATAAAGTCCTGACTCTCACTCTTTATGAAGATAAGAATCAGCAGGTAGAAGGCAGTAAGAAGTTTGGGGTTAATGTGGATGAGACAGAGGGAGTCAGTGATGAGAACATGACTGAGAACAGACACATTCATGATCATCATCATCTTTTCTCTGCTTGTGTTCTATATGTGAATCTTCAGCCTGGATACATTCATTAGGTAACAACATTTTCATTAGTTTTGTATTAATATATATATATATATTTGGCTGTCGAAATTAAAATTATTTTAAACGGCACAAATTTTTTTCCTTTCTTACTTAGATATAAAATAAATAAATAAACTCCAGATAAAAATATTTTAATCAGTAAACTTTTGTTTTATTTCTGAGTCTCAAATCAAACACCGAATCCGCCATGTTTTACACAATTTACCCTCTGGGTGGCGTTTTGTGGGTTTTTCCCTCATAATGGTGACACAAACTTAAATTACTGTCTTTATTGATCGTACAGATAAAAACAAAACATCATTCAAATCTGTAAAATGTCTATAATTTTATATATATATAAGCTTCCTGACTTGACTTGAAACGGTATCACCTCATTAACTGTCCGTGTGGAAACATAGCAAAGGCTCTTAATGATGTCCACACGTCTCTGCACTGTTATAGCCTTTATATTTAATCACTGTACATATGCTTACATATATATCACATGCTGTAAATATGATACATGTTTAACACCTCCAAGCTGCCAGTTTTGGGCACCTGAGCAAGCACTTAACTCACTACTGCTCATTTAGTAAATGAGATCATTAAGAGTCGCTCGGGAGAAACACTTCCAACAGGAAGTGGCTATATCTCGCTATCTTTGTCTCTCTATTTTCTCTATCTAATTGTCTCTGTGTCTCTTTTAGTAAATGTCTCTGTCTCACTGTATATGTCTCTCTATTGCTGTCTCTCTATTTGTTTCTCACTCTTTCTAAAGCTGTGTCTGTGTCTCTTTGTCTTTGTCTCTGTCTTTCCTGCTTATTTACATGTCTAACAAAGTTTTGAGTTTTGAAAGTAATGCCATTAGTGATCTATGATGAAAGACTTCCCTGGTTCGATTCTTACCTCTAGTTTCATATTGAACATTATAGGACGTTTTTGAAAACAGAACAATGAAAGGTCATTAAAATTGGTTGCTGGTAAATCATGGTATATCAGTGGTGCAGGTGTTGGAGATGTGGTTCTTGTACCTGAGTCACTTCTCATAGACTTCGAGTAACTGAGAGAATGTACAGGAAGGAGAAGTTTTGACCCTCTACCATCATGACCTACGAGAAAACGTCTCCTAACTATAGAAAAGCCAAGAGACCAATAAGCAAAGGCGTGTTGGTGTAATGGTCAGTGAAGTGGTCGCTGCTATCTGACTCACCTGGTTCGAGTCCTACTGCTTAGCTTTCCTTTAAATTGTTTAAAAAGTTTTTTTAAAAGAACCAAAAAAGGTCCTAAAAATCAGGTTCTTGCAGGAGATCCTGTGGCTCAATTGGAAGAGCTTTGCCTCTGGGTTGAGAGGTTGCCGGTTCAAACCCCGGCCAGGACTCAAAGTTAAGAGTGTGGAAGGTTCCGGTGGCTGTAGTAAGGAAGGTGTCAGAAATGGCTGCGTGGAAGGTTGGATGTGGTTTCGGAGGGCGTATCCTGAAACAGGGGGGCAATATCCGGGCATCTGCCCCCCCGGTGTCTGAGAAGCTGAAAACAGGGGGTTATGAAGCAAAAACGTTCAAAAAAGTATCGACTTAGTTTTGCATATATAGGGAAAAATTCTGCCAAAAAACCTATCACCCTCATTTTTTCTGAGGCTGTGAAGCAGCAGGTCTTCACAGCCTTTGTTTACAGTCAACTACCTCATTGCTCACCAGACACTACTTTCCACACAGCTTACCCAGTGTGGGGACAAGCCAGATTCAACCAGCAACTTCTGAGCTCAGAGGCAAGGCTTTTACCACAAAGCCATCAAGTCCCACAACACACCTTCTTTTTTTGGGGGGGTTTATCGTTTGTTTCATGCTTCAAAGCAAGAAATTCAGACCAGACAGAAACACAGAAAGCAGGATTCGAACCCTGCACCTCACCAACAGCGAAATACCAGTCTTAAGCCACTGAACCATTGGGAAGGACCAGCTGCGAAGATTGTTTAGAGCAGGTCTATCTTTTCTTTCAAACCATCAACCCAAGAATATAATGCTAAAGACAGACTTAGGAAGCAAACCCATATCGTGACTAGCAGGGACAATGCAGGATTCAAACCCTGATTCACACCATTAGCAAGGCACCAGCACTAACCCACTGAACCATCAGGAAGGACAAGCTGGGAAGCTTGTTTAGAGCAGGTCTATCTTTCTTTTTAACCCATCAAAACAAGAATATGAAGATGTAGGAATCAGAAATTTAACCTACCTCATGACTACCAGACAGAAAGCCAGGTTTGAACCCTGACCACCAACATTAGCAAAGTACCAGCCTTAACCCACTAAGCCATCAGGAAAAAACAGGATGGGAAGCTTGATTAGAGCAGGTCTATCTTTCTTTTTAACCATCAACACAAGAATTTAACGCTAAAGAAAGATGTAGGAAGCAAATACAGATGTAAGTAGCACAAGTTGAACCCACATTGTAAATAGCAGGATTCGAACCATGATCCCCACCACCAGCGAGACACCAACATTAACCCGTTGAACCATCAGTGAGGACAGGCTAAGGACGCTTGTTTATGGCAGGTCTATCTTTCTTTTCAACCCATTAAAAACAAAAATATATCGCTAAAGAAAGATGTGAATCCTGATCGTGACTGGCAGGCAGAAAGCAGGATTCGAACACTGAACCCCACCAAAAGCACGACACCTGATTTAACCCACTGAACCATCAGAGAAGACGGGCTGGGAAGTTTGTTTAGAGCAGGTCTATCTACCTTTAAACCATCAACACACGAATATAAATCTAAAGAAAGATTTAGGAAGCAGGAACATAACCGACATCGCAACTAGCAGGATTCAAACCCTGATCCTCACCATCAGCGAGGCACCAGACTTAACCCACTGAACCATGGAAGAGATCAGAGCCGGATGCATGTTTAGATGAGGCACAGGCCTCAAACCACTGCGCGACCACTGCTGAAAAGCATGTGTGCTTTTTGGAGGGTTCATACTTTGTTTCATGCCAGCGCAGTAAGAAAGAAGGCATGTAGGACTGGCTTTGAAACCTTATCACCAGCGTGGACTATATTAAGGACCATGTTCAGGCACAAGCCTTAACCCACTGAGCTACCACAGAAGTGCTTTTTTTTTGGTGGGATTATCTTTCATTAAAGACCAGAAAATCAAGAAATTAATCCAACACAGAAAGGACAGAATTGAAATGTTTTCAGAGTGGACAAGGTCCAGAAGTTTTATTTACCAACACAGCAACCACCAGCTCGAGCAGGAATCAAACTCATCCTCGTGGGGACCCTGACATTAACCCACTAGGCTATCACATCTATCTATCTATCTATCTATCTATTATGATGTGAGGTCCAGTTAACAGCTAAAACATGTAGCAGTAATAACTACTTTTTACTGAAGTACATGTCTGAGCCAAGACTTCTTTACTTTCACTTGAGTAAAAAAGTATAATCAGAACTTCAACTTTTACCCGAGTATTTTAAAACATGAGGATCTGTACTTCTACTTAAGTAAAGGATGTGTGTACGTTTGCCACCTCTGCATTACTACAAAAAACTACTGCAACTACCAGTAAAACCAAAACTCAAACTAATTACTACTCAAACCAATTACTCTCTGGCCAGATGCTAAAATCAGAACTTGTGGCTCACAATCCAGATGTTTGTATTCATCACTGTACATGACCTGCAGTGTGGAGCTGCTGTAAATTATTTACATTTATGAAACTCTACAGGACACAACAGCTCTAATCCTCCATCTCCTGCAGCCTCTAAACAGCCAGTCCTCTTCTTCCATGCATGCTGTGTGTGTGTGTGTGTGTGTGTGTGTGTGTGTGTGTGTGTGTGTGTGTGTGTGTGTGTGTGTGTGAGATAACATCTCAGCTTGTGCTGAATAATACTTCTGTAACCACCTGGCTATCTGACCTGCAGATAAACATGTCTGAGACAGTAAACAACAAGAGCGTGATGTGAGAATGTGCTTTATTTGATTTAAGTTTGCAACACGTATAAATGAACATATACACATTTATAGATCTCTATATTTGTGATATCGTGCAAAAAAAACAAAAAAAGTTACATATAAACATTTATACACAGTTTGCAATCTGCAGTCCTGCAAATGAGAACAGGAGACACACAGTTCATTTTAGTGGATGATCTGGTATGATCTCCTATGATCTGGTTTGGTTTCTTCAACATCTGAACCATTTATAACAGGCAAATTCTCGAAAACAAAAAAACCCACACACTATTGGCCATAACGTGTGGAATTCGTAACCACGTGACTCAAATGGTGGACGTTTCAGTTAGTTGTTAAACATTTCTAGAAGGAGACTGAAGTTTTCCCTGATTGCTGCTGAAATCTCATTCGGTTTGTACAGAAGGTGAAGTCACGCTCTCATGGACACGGAGTCCTTCGTTTACACGCATGTTTTTTGGGGAAAAAACTAAATGAGCATGAGCGTAGCTCTCCCACAGAAGGTTTATGGGTTACTGTGATCTTCATGCTGCCCCTTTTTTTAAATAAAAATCACAAACGATTCGTCTATCGGGGGGCTCCGACTTCTCCCCCGCACACTGCTCTCATATCGACCCGAGTAAAAATCTCTCCGTTCACCACCTGTCATTCTTTCATATTTCGAGCACGTCTCCGTCTTTCTCTTTTCCGTTTCACCCTCTGCTTTAACTGACATGTCATTGATCTGGTTTGCTCAGATCTTCTCTTTCAGGTCTTGAGGCCCATTCGAGTCATGAGCTGCTCGTACACGGTCCACGCCATCGCCGCCATCATCGTCCTGCGGAGACAGCGAGGCACGGCGCCGCGGAAAAACCCGGCCAGGCCTTGTTCCTGAAACACACACACACACACACACACACACACCTTTACAACCAATTCACCTGAATAACAAAGCAGACCTTCCTCATCTCTGATGACGGAAAAAATGAATGAATGCCCGCGTGTGCCCTAGCGAACTTTAATACATTAACCATCTCCAGTCTGTGTACTGCAGTAACCCGGAGTGGTGAGATCTCAAGAGCGAGCGAACTGAGTGACCTTCGGACCCGCTTTAACGACTCGAACGAGACGGAACAGGAGATATCGGAGAGTCTGAGACAAAAAAGGTGAAAAAGGGTCATTTATGTTCAAGATGCGAGACGTTTGAGGGATCGGCGTAAATAGAAATGGATAAAAACTAAAGACAGCATGGCAGATGTAACAGGTCGTATGTAAAAGTTATACACAGTAACTGTAACTCGTGTCACGACTCGATCCGTTACGCAAACACAATGTGCGGAATTTCCGCCACGTCCTGTCACCAACGTTTTTACGGCAGTCCAGCGATAATCGTTCTTTCGCGTTTTCTGGACAGGTTCAAGAATTTTCCTCCTGAAACAGATGCGTCCAGTCTTTTTCCACCAGGGGGCCGGTGTGGGTGAAGGTTTTCATTCCAACCAATTAAATCCACACCCAATTCTACCTGTTTATATGGAATGATATTCATCAGGTGTGGACTTCGTTGGTTGGAAGGAAAACTTCACCCATGCCCCTTTGTGGGAAAGTTTGGCCTTAAATGGGAAAATTCCTGACAATTCCGCATATCGAGAGAGAGAACGAATGGAAGTTGGATGAATGGAATTCATTCATTTATTTATGAATAAAAAAATGGAATGAGGACGTTTGTTATAGTCTGCTGAAATAAGTAGAATATTTAGAATATGAAATAAATTTAAACACACACACACACACACACACACACACACACACACACACACACCTGTACCAACCAAATGGGGTCTAACAAAATGTAAAAAAAAATTCTCCAGTTATTTAATTTTATTTAGTCAATCTATAATATATTTAAATCTATAATAAAAAAAGTGTATTGCATTAATTTTATTTATTCTAATTAATTTATGTATTTTTTATTTTATTTAAATCAAGCAAGCAATTCTTTTGATGTTCAACTGTTCACAAATGTTAATACAAATTTAAATATTAAAATAAATAAAAAAATAATAATTTAAAAAATTTAAAAAGCAGCTTCACGTTTTGCATTTCTGTACCCAAATGAAACCGAAACGTGACTCAAAACCTGAGGTACGTAACAAACAGTGAATTTTGCGTACCGTTTCGCCCCCAGTGTATGACGAATTTAAAAAAAATTTTTTTTTTTTTTAATTGATAATTGAGAATCTACACCTGTTCTTCCTGTTGCTCCACCATGGAAGGGCAGAACACCAAATAACGTGACCGAGGAGCATCGCTTACATCAGTACTAAAGCGAATGTGCGCCGGCACAAACTCAGAAAATCGTGTCTGGTATCGTGTCCCCTCATACGTCCCTCCACAGTGTGACTTGGTCTTTTCTCTCTGATAGCAGCACTTGTTTTGCGTGAGAGCCTGAGATAAGGCTGTAGGGTGGAGGAGATGGAGGAGGAGGAGTTACCGTGTAGATGTAAGTGAGAGCGTCCGCGCTCCTCCTGAAGCGATGAGGATTCACCTGCATGAGCGTCTTCACCATGTCTGCAGGCTGCGTGAGCAGAGACGCCGAGACGCCGGCTCCGACGCCGCAGCTGAAGTTAGCCAGTGGAGCGTACGCCGACTCGCTTATCTCTACACACACACACACACACACACACACACACACACACACACACGATTGTTTCATTATAGACAAAATGTTTGTGCCTCTGTCTCTATGGAGACATCTGATGTTCACAAAGATGTAACACACACACAAACACACACACAGGTGCTGACCTTGAGGTAGCATGTTCTTGGCCTGGCTGTAGAACATGACGTAGATGCCGGAGAAGGGAGCGTCTCGGAGCAGAGTGGCTGCGAGACCGGAGAACAGAGCTCTCGGACCCTCTGTCTGACACACACTGCGAAGAGCTCCGACTACACTGCTGTAGTTATAATGGCCACTCTGTACACACACACACGCACACACACACACACACACTTTACAGTTACATTAATCATTCACACACACACATCACACACAATACACACACTCTATGTCATAATTCACATCATTCGCAGTCACACCTCGAAGCGAGTTTTGATGACTGTGATGGGCAGCATGCAGACCCCCGCTACACACCGGGCTCCAGCACCCAGCAGTATGGCCTCCACGGGATGAGGAGTTCGGTCACTGAAGAACCGCTGCTTCACACTGTAGTACGTGCTGAAGTAGATTCCCACACCGGGGATACACCGTACAAATGACTACATCACACACACACACACACACACACACACACACACAGAGTTGGAATGAAGGCAATGTTGTGTACATAAGAGTCAACATCCATGTGGACACCTGACCATGACTCCCATATGTTCTTGGTGAACATGTTTTAGAAGACATTCTTTAAAATTGAGTCTCTTTGAAGAACTGTGTGGGTGTGTTTAGGGGGTGCACATACGTATGGCCTTAGTGTGTGAATACAGTATATGTGGGTGTGTCAGATATCAGATCAGTGTATCAGATACGCACTGGTGAGACGCCTTTCCAAAGTCCTAACAGCTTCTCGGTTTTCACGACTGTGAGAAAGATGGTCACCATGCCAACCCTTCCTGAACTAAAACAGAGAAAAGGGCAGATGACAGAGTTACACACCAAAGTCCCAAAACAGAACCACTGTAATTAATCACATCACAGTTCCCGCCCACAAATATCAATGTAACCAATCAAACAACAGTTCCCATCCTGATGAACTATAACTAATCAGAACACAGTTCACACCCAGTGTCATTATAACCAATCAGAACACAGTTCTGTTCTATTCTTACACACCCAGTGTAACTATAACCAGTCAGTCCACAGATCCCGCCCCCAAATAGCAACGTAACCAATCAGGCCACAGCCCCTTCCCACAACACTGTAACCAATTAGTCCACAGTTCCCGCCCCCAAATAGCTATGCAATTAATCAGACCGCAGTTCCCACCCCTTACGTCACTGTAACCAATCAGACCACAGTTCCCGCCCCTTACATCACTGTAACAATCAGATCACAGTTAACGCCCCTTACCTCACTGTAACCAATCAGATCACAGTTAACGCCCCTTTGCACTAATTGATGCAATAATTGTAATTAATTAATTAATTAAATAATAGAAATATTTCATTTGTTCATTTATTTATGAATTCAATTTCTGCAGATTTCAACTCTCACTCTGATGTAGGTAGTGTGCATGTGTAGTGAGTGCTCTGTGTGTGTGTGTGTGTGTGTGTGTGTGTGTGTGTGTCTCACCAGGGCTGTGCACTGTTCTGTACAGTCTGTAGACGAGTCTTCACCAGATCCAGCGGCTGGAAGAGCAGAGTAGAGCAGGTTCCACTCAGAGAACCACACATGAAGGCTTTAATTACAGGGTGAGCCTACACACACACACACACACACACACACACACACACACGCGATTTAAATGTAAAAACTGTAGTTTGAAGACTTTGTGATACAGAGTTCATGCAAAAAAAGTGTTATAAAGCAAACTCCAGCTATGAGCAGAATAACTACAGTCAGCGTTAAATATTCAAACAGCTCAGACCCCCAAAGTGTTTACTCTCTAAAGTGTCACTCGTTGCTCATGCCAGTGAGCAAACACACACGTACACACTCGCTCACTACAAATATCCTCTTTACACACACACACACACACACACGCTGTCTCTCTGTGTGTGGGGTTTACTACAGGATACACTTTCTGTACACAAAATAACTCAACTACATCATCAGTCAAGTTCTGGGACACACACACACACACACACACGGCAGTTTTCCCCCTCATCCACACCGAGGAGTGTGTGTGTGTGTGTGTGTGTGTGTGTTTATTCAGAAATGACTTTGTAAACGTCAACATGTGATGTCAAATAATTAACTGCACTTTTTGATGGATTTTTTTTTTCCCCCTATGCACTCGTTCCTGATGTAAAAAAAAATATATATATAACAAAATAATAAATAAATTCATTAATTAAAGGGATAGAGAGAGAGAGAGAGAGAGAGAGAGAGAGAGAGAGAGAGAGAGAGAGAGCAATTAGAGTTTTTTTTTTGTTTGTTTTTTGGGGATGTAGTAGATAAAGCCGTTCACGTACCAGAGAAAACTCCATGCTGGCAGAATTGACTTCAGGTTTCTTGTCCTTCCTATGTAAAGCAAACGACAGAGGTTACTCGAGGTCAGGTGTCCCAGGCACGTATGACGCACGTGCACCTCGCCCTCACGCTATATACCTTTATACAACTCTACACTATAGAACTGGGGTGTGGGGAATTAAACACAGCGTTTCCCATTATCAGAGGGCTCCATGCTTCATCTGGAGCTGCATGATTTCAATCCTGCTGATCAAAAAACTCCTGCTGAAACCAGAGAATCCAGAAGAAACCCACAGAACGATGCTGCTTTGGAAGATCTCCTGCTATAAACCCTATTGGATGAATGTGAACACTGACTGGTCTTCTCACCTTCTCACCTCCATCAGTAGCTGACTTTACTAACACCCTTGCAGATGAATGAATCTCCACAAAATCTAGTGGAACATCTTCCCAGAAGAGTGGAACTCATTATAACAGTAAACTTTGAAGTAAATGTGGAATGAGATGAGATGATCCAAAAACGTTTGGCCATATACTGTATATCTTCAGAGTAAGTTTACTGGGCTACTGCTTGGTGTTTGAGGATTTGTGCTGGGACATGGAGATGTGAGCTGGAAGAAACACTACAGTACTGAAGTTTCCTGTCCAGTAGAATGAAATGGAAGAAGTTCCACCTGCTATAATGATGATGATGATGATGTTAAAGATGATGAGTCTGGGGTTCAGGCTTACCTCCTACAGTGAAGCAGGTAGAAGAGATGATGGAGGTCCAAAAGCTGCAGTTGCTGTAGTATGAGTAGTAGAGGAAATGCAGGTCTGGTGAATGAAGATAAACTGTAGATAAGAAGCTACAATTCTCACACTGCGCCTTATAAATGAAGAAGGGGCGGGGCAATAGGAGGGACAGGAGGCGTGGCGCGTCGGCCCTCTAACCGCCGCGTCTGATTGGCTCTTTGTAGGAGATATGCAAATGAGTCTATAAGGAATACACGCTCCTTTCTTTCTTTCTTTCTTTCTTTGTGGGGAAAACAGTGGGAAAAGACAATGGTTTTAACAGATATCATCAACCACCAATAATAATTATAATTACTAAATTAAACTAAAAAATATTTTATTGGTAACTTTTAAATGATATTATGACAATTTAAGGACATTTTTCTTCCTTGCTTTATCCTTTCTTTCTTTTCTTTTATCCATCTAATAGATGGCAAATTGAAATACTCTCTCTCTCTCTCTCTCTCTCTCTCTCTCTCTCTCTCTCATTTACAAACACAGAATAAATATTCATCTGACCACCTGCAATCTTCTGTATATCATTTCGTTATTTTTTATTAGTGCTTTCCTTTTTTCCTCCTTCTCACCAAAGCTTTCTCTTTCTGCACGCTTTTTGACGTTTTAATGTTTGACAACAGCGACCCCTGGTGTACAATAAGTGTTTCACAGTCACTCTCACATTCTCACACTTCAGCTCAAGCGTTTTCACATCTATAGTATTTATTTTGATAGATAGATAGATAGATAGATAGATAGATAGATAGATAGATAGATAGATAGATAGATAGATAGATAGATAGATAGATAGATAGAAAAACCTTCTCTGCTGGTCTAAACACTATCAGAAGCACTGACCTACATTTACAACCTAAACTCTAATATTTGTTACATGAAATTGTATTAATTTATTCCCAACAGTTTATTCTCTTTATTTTGTAGTGTTTCTCTTGGCTGCACTGCTTCCAGTACGTGTATGTGGAGGTTAGATTTTTTTGTCCAATCAGATGTCAGCCTCTATGTGCTGCCATGTCAATCTAATCTGCCCAGGGCCTTCAGAGTCAGTACTGCTGGCCTTTTTACCATTTAAAATATTACCAATAAATCTGTTTCTTTAACCAATCAGATTTCAGATTCTCCTCACAGGGCAGCTCACTGGCCCAGAAAAGCGTCAGCATTTTTCCGTCCTCTGATTGGTTGGTCAGAGGGAAACTGTTACAGCCGAGTTCAACTGGTAAAACACGTGTGTAGCTCTGCACATTAATACATCAGAGTTAGACTTTTTATGCCTACGGAGGAAAATAAATTGATTTGGTCTCAGACATACTTACAAATCAATTTTGAAGAAAAGCTAGACATGGTGAGGAGGTCGACCAACCCCATGCTAGCTAGCGTGTCTCAGCCTGGGAAAGGGTTTGTTCTCCACTTCCAGACCAGTGAATACGAGCGGTACCACTGGATTACAGCCTCTGTTCTACCTCATGTAACAGCAAATTCCTTGTACATGCAACCCATGATACTCAGCAATAAAAATTATTCTGATCCAATATATAAAATTAAACAACCATTTTATATTCATGCAGTTAACTGATGCCTAAATGTTTTGGGGTTATGATTATTCAGAGGATGTGGAATAGATTTTAATCAACATGACAAACAACTGATATTGTAAGAAACAGCAGATGATTGTGTATAATCATTATCTTCTTCCTCTTCTTCTTTCGGTTGCTTCCATATCTGACTTCATTCCCCCTGTCCTCTACATCTGCCTCTTTCAAACCAACATATTGCATGTCTTCCCTTACAAAATCAATAAACCTGCTTCTTGGTCTTCCTCTTCTCCTCCTTCCCGGTGGCTCCATCCTCAGCATTCTCCTACTGATATACCCCATGTCACTCCTCTGCACATGTCCAAACCATCTCAATCTCGCCTCCCTCACCTTGTCTCCAAAACATCCATGCGCTGTCCCTCTAATAAACTCATTTCTAATCCTGTCCATCGTCATCACTCCCAACGAACATCTCAACATCTTCTGCTACCTCCAGCTCCACCTCCTGTCTTTTACTCAATGCCACTGTCTCTAAACCTACATCATTCTCAGGTCTCACCACAGTCCTATAAACTTTCCCTTTCACTCTCACAGATACTCTTCTATCACAAATCACTCCTGCTATCACTCTTCTCCACCCACTCCACCCTGCCTGCACTCTTTTCTTCACTTCTCTAACACACTCTCCATTACTTGCACTGTTGACCCCAGGTACCTGAACTCCTCCACCTTCTCCACCTCTTCTCCCTGCAACCGCATCACTCCACTGCCCTCCCTCTCACTCACACACATGTACTCCGTCTTACTCCTACTGACTTTTATTCCCCTTCTCTCCAGCGTGTACCTCCATCTCTCCAGGATCTTCTCCACCTGCTTCCTACTCTCACCACTAATCACCAGCAAACATCATAGTCCAAGGAGACTCCTGTCTGACCTCGTCCTTTAACCTGTCCATCACCACTGCAAACACGAAAGGTCTCAGAGTCGATCCTTAATGAAGTCCAACCTCCACTTTGAACCAGTCTGTCGTTCCTACTGCACACTTCACTGCTGTTACAGTATGTGCACAAGTGACGCTATGTTGTGGAGGTTGAACATGTAGTTTGGAAGGAACCGTAAGGAACAAGAATAAAAGATGATGAAATAAAGAATCAAAAGCGTGAGCCTTTTTAGAAAGCCATGTTTATTTGCAATAATACCAACAGTTTCCAGCTCGAGTCTCCGCAGGTCGGGGAAGAGTTGCGGGAAAAAAAGAAATACAAAAAAAGCAAATTTTCTTCGTGTGTGTTTTTTTTAATCATTTCCTTTTATAAGATATTCATAGGTCAGTAAAACGGTAATAAGAAATTTCCTCACGTCCCAGCAGTGCGTGTGCGCATGTGTGTGTGTGTGTGTGTGTGTGTGTGTGTGTATATATAAGCTGAAGCCGGGCGCGTCGCATAACCGCGAACAAAACTGTTATAACCACGTTGACATTATGGGACAAAAATCGGAAAAACACACAGGATGGCGAGAAAAAAAACCAGGCGGCCCTCCACCTTCACAATGCACCCGTGTGGGAAATCACACACACACACACACACACACACACACACACCATTGACAAGGAGAAGTCCGACTTTAAGGCTTATAGTGCACAGTGGCTTACTTACTTACGAGCATGCGTGCGTGTGTGTGTGTGTGTGTGTGTGTGTGTGTTTCCACCAGTGCATAGACATGTACTCTCTTCTTGCCACTCATGCAGTGTTTAAAACAGCGCACATCTCTAATAATCCCGCTATTTGAAGCTCAAGTTACAGATACACCGTTATGTTGGGAAAAAGAGAGAGAGAGAGTTCTTTTTTTTTCTTCCCGAAAGAACGAAAGAAACAGAGAGGGAATGCAGCAGTTTATCATAAACAAGTCGTATACGTTCATCCTTACACCGTTATAAAAACGTCAGAATAAAATACATTTCTATAGAGAACGTCGCCTATTTTTTCCCCTTCCTTCCTTCCTTCCTTTATTCATTCATTCCTTGTTTTCTTTTTGTCCCCTTCCAACAAAATTTCATTTTTTTACTTCACTTCTTTATTTGCAACTCCTTCGCTCAGGTGATTAGAAAAATAGACGGCGACGGAAGCCTTCAAAGGAGTGAAGAAGGTGGAGAAGAAAGAGGAGGAAGAAGGAGAAGAAGGACGGCTCTTAACAAAAATATCGTCCCCGTCTTCCCGGTGAATGCACGAAAAAAAAAATTAATCATTTGGTCCTCGGAGGAGTGACTGTGTACTGGAGTATTGATTGTCAAGTGTGTGTGTGTGTGTGTGTGTGTGTGTGTGTGTGTGTGTGTGTGTGTGTGATGGCACTAACAAAATTAAATCCGAACCACAGGAGACGACAGCTTTGAGTATAACGTGTATAAGTGTATGAGAAAGAGTGCTGCAGCTCTGCACTACAGCCAGCAGGTGTCACTGTTCTCTTCCGTTCACTCGGGTTTTGAGTCAGGAGTTTCGCTTTTGCCGTCAGGCTCTTCATCGCTTTCGCCGCCGGCGGGGCGGCTGATGATACGGCGCATGGTGAAGGGCAGATCTCCACGTCTACAAAACACACACACACACGCGCAAAGATATAGTGATCACACACAACACTGCGTACAAGTAATGGTCTAAAGTTCGACTGAATATTGCAAATTGGAAATCAGAAAATTTAAAGCGGCAGTCTGTGAGTTTTAAAAAGGATCTAAGATTAACACATCTTCACTCTGTCTGTCACACACACTCTCTCTCACACACACACACACACACACACACACACACACACACACACACACACACACACACACACACACAGTGAAAGCGATGGCCTAAATATCTATTTAATATCTATAATGTTCCAAAATTTAAAGCGGCAGTCTGTGAGTTTTAAAAAGGATCTAAGATTAACACTTATCTCCTTCACTCTGTCTGTCACACACACACACACACACACACACACACACACACACACACACACACACACACACACACACACACAGATAGATATCAAACTTTCACACTGTATGTTCCAAAATTTAAAGTGGCAGTCTGTAAGTTGTGAGAATAACTGGACCTGCAGTTCTCCTCATTCTGAAGATTCCTCAGAAACTCTGGACCTGGTAAGTTTGTTGAACTTAATTTTTTCTGGCCCTGAAAATGTTTCAGTTCACACCTCTTGACTAGTTTAATTGTGTGAGTGATCCAGATGTGAAGGTGGGCTTTGGGACCGAGCGGTACCTGAGCTTGCTCTTGAGTGAGGAGACCTCGCGGTTCATGGCGTCGGCCGACTCGGTGGCGTCCTCCAGCTCTCGCTGCAGTTTCCTGCGGTTGGCGTTGGCTCTCTGAGCCTCCTCTTCAGCCTCCTCCAGCTGCCTCTTCAGCTGCTTCATACGGCTGTTCAGCTTCTCCATCTACAGCGACACACACACACACACACACACGATCCAGTTTTCTCTAAACAAATTCAGTGCTGGTTCTTATAAATAACATGCTGGAAGTGTGTGTGTGTGTGTGTGTGTGTGTGTGTGTGTGTGTGTGTGTGTGTGTGAGTGTGAAAAAGGCCCTGACCTGGTCTTTGTACTGATCTGCGTTACGTCTCTCATCATCCACCTGCAGAACCACCTCCTTCAGCTTCTTCTCCGAACGACGCACCAATTTAGTGGCTGCCTGCCTCTCTCTGAACACACACACACACACACACACACACACACTTATTATAAAACACACACATACATTCAAAAACACATCAGAAGAGGTCATGTGATCTGACCTGGTCTCGATATCCAGCTGTTCTTCGAGCTGAGCGATCTTGGCCTCCAGGGCGGTGATAGAGGCCTTGTATTTGCTCTTCACTGCTCCTTCCAGCTCTGTGAGCTTCAGCTTCATCTCCTTGTTCTGGCGCTCCATCTGTGAGCGCGCCCCCTCCAGGCGCTGGGCGGTGCTGCGCTCGGCTGTCAGCTCCACATTGATCTGGTCCGTCTGAAAGAGACAGAGTGATTGAGAGAGTGAAAAGAAAAAGGGGTAGAGAGAGGGAGAGAGAAAGAGCAGCTGAGAAGAAGAAAAGCTCATAAAACCCTCCACAGGATTTTTTTTTATAAATCCAAAATGGCCACCAGGATCTCTACAGATGAACAGAGGTTGGAATTCCCAGATCTGACCAGGCTGAGAAATCAGTGAGAAGCTGAGAAACCAGTGGCTCACCTGCAGCATGGCTCTCTTGAGGCGATCGTTGGTCAGCTCGGTGTTGTTCTGTTCCTCCTCGAGTTCTTCCTCGAGCTGAGCGATGCGAGCCTCCAGACGCCGCTTCTCCTCTACCGTCAGAGCGCTGATACCCAGAGAGAGAGAGAGAGAGAGAGAGAGAGAGAGAGAGAGAGAGAGAGAGAGAGAGAGAGAGAGAGAGGAAAGTGAGAGATAGAGGAGAAATAGAAATCGAAGACGGAGTGAGAAAATATTTCTTGATAAAGCGAAACTAAAATGTTCCTAAAAGTTTTATAGACATTTCCACTTCTGCTTAGACTGAGAGTGTGTGTGTGTGTGTGTGTGTGTGTGTGTATACAAGCTTACTTCTTGCTGTTCTGGTTGTTGATCTCATCCTGCAGCTCGTCTCTCTCCTGCTGAGCCTGTCTCTTTGCCCGCTCAGCTGCAGCCAGTTCCTACACACACACACACAGTGAGAGTGTGAGAGAGAGAGAGAGAGAGAGAGAGAGAGAGAGAGAGAGTGTGTGTTTGTTTTGTGTACCTCCTGCAGTTGGATCATGTCAGCCTCCATGCTCTTGACCTTCTTCTCGTTCTCTTTGCTCTGTGCCAGAATCTCCTCTCTGGAGAGACGCATCTCATCCACCTCCCGCAGCAGATCCTTCATCTGAGCCTACACACACACACACACACACACACACACACACACACACACACACACACACACACACACACACACACACACACACACACACACACACACACACGGAGCTGAATATCAGAGTCTGAGTAATCGGTATGATCTCGAAGGTGGACTTGATGGTGTGTACCTGCAGCTTCTTGAGCTGTTTGAGGGCCTCGTCTCGGTTCTTGTTGGCCTGGTCGATGGCGGCCTCCAGCTCCTTCAGGTCCAGCTCCATCTTCTTACGTGCTGCCACGGCAACCGAGCGCTGCTTCCTCTCATCCTCCAACTCCATCTCCATCTCCCGCACCTAACAGCAAAGGGGAAAATTACCCACAATGCACCACACACACACGCACACACTCATCCCTTAGCCTCCTACTCAAGGTGTGTTTGTTGATGGTGCACCTGTTTGACGAGTTGCCTCTTCTTCTCCTCTCCCATCTCGTCTCGACCGGCCAGGTCTCGCTCGTACTGAGCCTTCATGGCCTGCATGTTGACCTCCAGTCGCAGCTTGGCGTCTTCGGTAGCCTGCAGCTCATCCTCGAGCTCCTCCAGCTGTGTGCGCATCTCCTCCAGCTGCTGTTCCATGCCTCTCTTCGACTTCTCCAGCTCGTGCACCTGAGGGGGGAGACCGAGGGAGACGTCTGTGATCAGAGTCGTTTTATCAAAATATTACAAAACTCCAAAAGGTAGAACGTCGTCTGAGGCTTACACTCTTGCCGACGTCGTCCTTGGAGGAGACGAGGTCCTCCATCTCGGCTCTGAGCGCCTTGTTGGCTCGGTCCACTTCGTTCTTAATGTCTGTCAGAGTCTCGAGTTCCCGGGTCAGAGCGAGGGCACGCGTCTCCTTCTCTCGAGCCTCGGCTTCGGCTCGGTCGCGTTCCTCAGCATAGCGAGCAGAGATGGCCTTCTCCTCCGCCAACATCTACACACACACACACACACATTAATACAGGAATCTTCATCTTCTTTCATATCTCATGAAGATGGCAATCCAGATGTTTATCAGCTGAAGTGGAGAATTACACACACACCTGGTCAAACTTCTTCTGCTTCTTCTCCAGGTTGGAGACGATCTGCCTCAGATGGTCCTGGTCCACCAGCAGGTCGTCCAGCTCCTGCTGCAGGCGGGTCTTGGTCTTGTCGAGTTTGTCGTAGGCCAGGTTCCTCTCGTCCATGCGCTGTGTGACGGCCTCCAGGTCGCGCTGCAGACGCTTCTTCACTTCCTCTGCGTTCTCCAGAGAACCAGCCTCCTGCTCCACCTTCTTCTTCATCTCAGACAGCTGGAGGCAGAGAAGGTCAGGACGTTAAACAGTCGACTGGGCTGATGGATTTAAAGCTTAAAAGGTTGGGGAATGGGTACTTAGGATGTATGGGTACTTATGGGTATGTATAGTCACGTATAGGTTTGTACCTGAGCCTGAGTTGAGCTTAACTGTTTCTCCAAGTTCCTCTTGGCCTCCTCCTCTTCCTCCAGCTGTTCTCTCAGGTTGTTCTGTTCATCCTCCAGCTGCCTCATCCGTGTGTTTAGAGACAGTTTCTGACGGGTCTCCTCTTGAAGCAGTTCCTACACACACACACACACACACACACACACACACACACACACAAGTTAAGGTGTGTGGTGAACAGGTAAGGGGTGTGTGGTGAGAAGCTGAAGTGTGTGATGAACTCATACCTGGGCGTCCTGCAGTTGAGACTCCACAGCTGAGCAGTCTTTGGTAGCTTTGATGGATTTTCCCTCTACTTCAGACAGTACGCTGCTGACGTTATCGAGCTCTGCCTACAGAAACAGACCAGCGCAAAGATCGTCAACGACCGGACGCCATTAGAGGCTGTTTAAGATCTGATCACCATGCTCTGTGTGTGTACCTGCAGCTTGGAGACTTTCTCCAGCAGCTCTGCTCGCTGCTTCTCGCTCTCTGTGTGTTTGATCTGCAGCTCCTGCACCTGAGCCTCGGCCTTCTTCCTGCGGTGCTCCGACTCGCCTTTACCCTGCATCAGCGCCTGCAGCTCGATCTGCAGCTCATTCCTCTCCGACTCCAGAGTCTGCTTCATCTTCTCCACTGATGCCTTGTTCTACACACACACAGGCCAGGAACTGTTACATACCCAATGGTAAGTAAAAGTGGTTTGTGTGTGTGTGTGTGTGGTGTGTTTACCCTCTTGGACTGCTCCAGCTGCTCATTGAGCTCATCGAAAGCCTGGCTGTGTTTCTGTCTCATCTCTAGCACAACCTGCTCGTGGTTTTTAGCTTCTTCATCCAGAACCCTCTTCAGCTGAGCCACCTCGGTTTCACGCTTTGTCCTAAGAACCACACACACACACACACACACACACACACACACACACACACACACACACACACCTTGAATCATGGTGCTTCTACCTCGTGCATCCGTTCCAGGAGCTCTAACACTCAACAGGTTATTATTTCCAGATTTTGGAGGTCATCCATTTTGGATCAAACAGCATCAGTGACTGCAGACCAGGTGTCCACGATCGGCCATTTTGGATCAAACTCAATAACAGCTCCACTGTTCATCCATTGTGGCTCTGTAGCAGTACCTGAGCGCTTCCTGAGCAGCAGTGGTGTCCAGTGTGTCCTCCAGCTCGGTCTTCAGGGCCTCGAGCTCCTCTCCCAGGTCACGGCGGTGTTTCTCAGCCTTGGTGCGAGCGACTCGTTCCAGCTCCAGGTCCTCCTGCAGCTCGCTCAGCTGAGCCTCCAGCTCGCGGATCTTCTTGTGGGCCAGGTTCTTCTGCGCAGCTTCCTCCTCGATCCTGCAGAGTGGAAATACATATTAAATCCTTTTCAGAACATCATGTCAGGTCACCACGTCATGCAGTGAGGGTTGTTCTACCACGTGAAGTGAGCCGATTGAGCACAGACCTGGCCAGCGCCTCCTGTAGCTCCTCCTCCTTCTTGGCGAGCTGAGCCCGGAGCTCGGCGATCTGGGCCTGGAGTTCGGCGAGCTGATCGTTAAGCTCCGTGGAGTCGCCCTCTAACTTCCTGCGGTTCTTCTCCAGCTCCTGCCTCAGTTTCTCCTCACGACGTAGGCGATCTAACGCACACAAACACGCACACGGTCAGTATACTACACAAGACCCAACTCCCTGAATCCTAAACTCTTATTCACAATATACAAAAAGATTCTGGATCTCGTACCCTCTAGGTCCGTGATCATGGCCTCGTGTTTGTTCTTCAACTTCTGCAGGCTCTTGGATTTCTCCTCCTCCTCGGCCAGGTTGGTGGTGAACTCGCTGATTCTCTCCTCAAACAGCTTCTTCTCCTGTTCGACCAAACACACATTAAGGTTAGAAACTGAATTGTCGGTTGCAATCGGTCACAAGGGTTCCTCAACATTCCTCTAATCTAATTCATGGAAACGGACGGATTAGAAGGTTCTATCGGTAAAGTTCTGGATCTGAGGAGACCAGCTGCTGGAGTTTTGGCAGAGGAAAGTTCCATTCTTGCCTGATATATGATTCTAACTGCTTAACAGTCTGGGGTCTTCTTTGTTGTATTTTTTGTTTAGAAGATTTTCACCCATGTGCACAGAGATTCTCAGAATCTTTTGTTAATATGATGTAGTGTTTTAGATGATATATTTCAAATTCTTGCAATTTGCGTTGAACTAAAATTGTTCCACAATTTATAGACAGTTTTTCACAGATTAGTGAGGCTCCGCCCATCTTTACTTCTGAGAGACTCACATACCCAATCATCTTACTGACCTGCTGTCAATTAACATCATTATTTGCAAAATCTTTCTCCAACAGTTTCATTTTAATAACACTTAGGTTAGACCTTATTCAGTTTGTTGTTCTGGTCGTCCAGCACCATGACGTCCTCCTCCATCTTCTTCAGTTTGGCCTCCATGGTGACTCGCTCCAGCTGCAGTTTCTGCCGAGCAGCCTCCTCTTCATCCAGCTGCTGCTCCAGATCCTGTCAGAGAACAGAACACATCTCATGAATGATCCCATCTGGACCTTCTAGACGTTTCCTGTAACTGATGTTTATGGAACGCTGCGATGCTGTACCGTGATGTTCTGCTGCATTTTCTTCTTCTCAGCCTGAAGCTGATTGGCTCTCTCCTCCTCCTCCTCGACTCGAGCCTCCAGGTCGTGCAGGATCTCCTCCAGTTCCTGCTTCTTCGCCATCAGCCGGTTCCTCATCTCGTCCGCCTCGGCGCAGAGGTCCATCTCGGCCTGCAGCTGCTCCTGTAGAGCCATCTTCTCCGTACTCAGCTGTGCACAGAGAGAGAACCAGCCATCAGACGGGTGTTTGCTTTTCATTTCTTAAGAATGTTCATTTTCAGTTCTTTTCTGTAGTGTTTCTTCACTGATTCTTGGTTGTGAAGCTCTATATGTCTATCCCTCCATCCCTTTTTTCTTACTTCTATCCATCCATCTCTATCTTCTCTCATTCTTCTTTTTTTTACAGTCTTTCTCTCTCTCTTATTTTTCATCCTTTTTTACACTAATCCATCACTGTATTTCTTTTTGCTCCTATACATCAATCATATTTCTTTCTTTCCTTCTTTCTTTTATACATCCATCTATCACTTATCTTTCTATCTTACTTCCTTTCATCTATTCATCCATCTAACACTGTCTTCTTTCTTCCTTCCATCCATCAATCTATTACTGTCATCCTTTGCTTCCTTCTCCTATACCTCCATATATCATCGGTCTTCTTTCTTTCTTCCTTCATTCCTTCCTTCTATCTATCCCTTTATTCTTTCTTCATCTTCTATCATTCTATTCTTTTTGATCTTTCGGTCTCATTTTTCTTTCTTTCTTTCTTTCTTTCTTTCTTTCTTTCTTTCTTTCTTTCTTTCTTTCTTTCTTTCTCTCTCTTTCTCTCTCTCTCTCTCTCCCCCTCCCAGGTAGCAGTGTGAGAGCACATCAGCCCTGATGCTGTGTGTGTTTTACCTGCTGCTGCTTGGCCAAAATCTCCTCCAGCTGTTTCTCCGCCTGCATCTGTTTATCACGCACTTTGTTGAGCTCCTCATCCTTGGCCTGCATCTCCTCCTCTTGACGACTCACCTGGAGCAGAGGCTTCACCTACAGAGCGAAGAATTATTCAAAAATTTAGAAACACACACATGCATGTGTTTTCATTAGACAACACACAGTGTTTGAAGTTTCACCTTTGTGAAGAGTCTCCACCACTGCCAGTTCCTGAGCTTGAGGTACGCAGCACAGTTCCTCTGGATCACTCTCATAGCTGTCAGCTGCTGCTGCCTCTTAGCAAAAGCCCTGATGGTGAACACACACACACACACACACTAAGTATTAAAGAAGGTCCTTCAAGATCTTCATGGAGCTGGCTTTGTGCACAGGGGCATTGTCTCATTGGTGTAAAAGTTCACTGTTTTCTTGAACACTACTCAGAAACGTGTGGAGTTCCTAGATATTCAAATCTCAAAGAGGCTGTAGATGTTATTAAAAGGACATAAATCTTCATGAGTTCCTGGTTGCACCACTGCACCATCCTGACTGAACTGTACTCGGTTATCAGAGCGGTGTGATGAGGACGAGTTTCCTTTTGAGTCAGTGTGGTCTCAGGTCTCTTGTCACCTCTGTCTCGCCCACCGTGGAAGAAGATCTATCTACTCTCCAAAGTGAAACCAGAAATCGTCCCTGAACAGATTACAGTTGGTTCAAAATGCTGCTGATCGTCTTCTATCTCTCTTTCTCTCCATCCATTTTCTTTCTTTCCATCTGTATCTTTTTTCTCTCTTTCTTTCTAGCTTTCCATAATTTTTTTTCTTTTTCCTTCCATCCATCAATTTCTTTCTTTTTTTAATCCATCCATCGCTGTCTCTTTCTTTCTTTATTTATTTCCTTCCATCCATAAATCACTTTTTCTGTCTTTCTTTCTAGATTTTCATCCAAAACTTTCCATCCTTCTATTAATTTTTTTCTTTCTTTCCTTGCATTTATCAATTTCTTTCTGTCTTTGATTCATCAATCACTGACTTTCTTTCTTTCTTCCTTTCGTCCCATTCATACATTACTTTCTTTCTTTGAGACATCCATCAATCACTGTCTTTCTTTCTTGCTTGCTTGATTTTCCTTCATCTATATATTCATTTCTTTCTTTCTTTCTTTCTTTCTCTCTTTCCTTCCACCCATCCTTCCTTCTATTGACTCCTGGAACGCTGCTTTGAGACAGTGTTCAATATCAAAAGCTGAAGTAAACAGTATTACTGGATCATAAAATTTAAGAGCCAATCAGGATGCAATATGCAAATGAAGGCCATGTGAGGTTTAGTAGTGGAGACGCTGCTCACAGGCAGAAACAGATTTATATTAACAGTGAGGGTGTTTTCAGATGTAAACCAAGCAGGAAAGAACTCGGGTGGAACTGATACTTTAAAATGAACCACTGTGACACATCCCTTCTCATTCGCCTGGTGAACAGAGAACAGAGTGGGTGTGGGGTGAAGGTCAGAGTGAAGCTGCCTTCATCTGGTGTCTGTTCATATATCAGCAATAATAAAGATTAAAAGATCCTCAAGGACCGTTAAACGTCCCGACACTCACTTGCGGGCGACGTAACCTCGACACCACGCCTGGAAACTGATGATGACGTCAGTGATCTTCATATCACGCTCCTCCTCCAGGTGGGCCAGGACTCCGGCCCGGAAAAACACCTTACTCTGTCCAATTCTGTACAGGTTCGGGTCCAGCTCCAGAGCTTTAATCTGACAAAGAGACACAGTGTTTATGTGTGTATAATAAGGTGTGTAGGTGTGTGTATGATGAGGTGTATATGATAAGGTGTGTAGGTGTGTATATGAGCAGACCCGTGTGTCAGCTGTTAGTGTGTAAACTCTTACCATCAGCACGCACGCCTGTTTCCCGTCCATGAAGCCCTTGGGGATGGAGTTGGGGGTGAGGATCTCGTACCTGAGGGGAGAAAGTAGAACCTCAGCTCTATGCCTGAGCAGCGGCAACGTGTATAAACAAAACTTTTTGGTTCCCGTCTACGCACCTCTGTCTGAACTCCTGGAAGACGATGCGGTTGGGGAAACCCTGTCTGCAGATCCGAATCCCCTCCAACACACCGTTACACCTGAGCTGGTCCAGAACCAGGTGAGGGTCTAATTTACCCGCCTGAGAGAGACAAAGATGAAGATAACGATGAGGATGAGAATGAAATAGAAATGAATATTTAATCTAATTTATTCAATCGTGTCCTTAGGGCTCCTGGTACCTTCTTCTCGTGGTTTGGGATGATACAACGCACAAAGTTGGGGTTGGTGTTCCTCAGCGTGGCCATCAGTTTGGAGAGCTGTTCCTTATAGAGCTGACCGACCGTCCGGAACATTCCCTTGCGCGTCTTGAACGCCCCGGGCATCTCGGACATTCCGCCACCTTATCCAAGCCCACGATGCGATCCACTGAGGGAGAGACGCGAAAAATGATCGTGAACACCAGGGTTCAAACGTGTAGCTTCGTCACGGATGAAGCCACGAGCGTTTACCCACAATCCTGTGGGGCAAGTAAACAACAACACGACACATGAACGCCGGTGATGAAGCACACAACCACACAGTGAGACCGGGGAGAGTGCGGATGAGGAGGAAGCACGGGAAATAAACAAAAATGTCAAAAAAAAAAATCACACGTGAAGTGAAGGAAAACCACACACGGGGAAAATGGACCCATTTCAGTGCAGTGTGTGTGTGTGTGTGTGTGTGTGTGTGTGTGTATTGCATTAACACACGAAAAAAAAAAAAATTTATCTCAATCTCATCCGATCATATATATATGATGTATTGTCAAAACCATGCAGTGTGTGTGTGTGTGTGTGTGTGTGTGTGTGTGTGTGTGTGTGTGTGCATGTGCATGTTTGAGGCCCTAGAGCACTACCATGGTGATGAATCAAATTTCAAAGTGGAGTGATTGTGTGTGTGTGTGTGTGTGTGTGTGTGTGCAAACAGAAGCAAACCCATGCAGTTTATATACCCATCTCTGCTGTACCCAAGACCAAGAGCAGGGGAGCCCCAACCACGCTATTACACAGAGAGGGAGAGAGGAAGAGAGATGAGCACAGGCTGAGGAACAGTCTCACACACACACACACACACACTCATACAGACACACACCTTCTCACTCATTCACAAAATGGAGGGTATTTCCTGTCAAAAGTAATTACACGTCAACGCCTCACAGAAACAGGGACGTTTCTTTGGTTTCACAGTCATGATCAGTTGTGAAAACGTTTCTTGATTGCACTTCAGAGAATCACAACTGCGACGCTGTGATCAGAGTGAAATGTGACAGAAGTGGCTTGAAGATCTTTAGGAAAAAAAATAAATCTGCTGCTTTTCACTATTGAGGATTAAACAGTTTTTCACTATTGAGGATTAAACAGTTTTTCCAGAATGAGGATTGACCATTGAGGATCAAACGCTTTTTTCACTAATAAGGATCAAAGGTTTTTCACTACTGAGGATCAAATGTTTTAACAAATAAAGATAAAAAATGTTTCACTATAGGATCAAATGGTAAAGATCAAACGTTATTCACTAATGAGTTTTCCAACTTTAAGGATCAAACGTTTCAACTACTGATTCCCACTAATGAGGAACAAATTTTGAGGATCATGTGTTTTTCACTAATGAGAATCAACAACGTTCACGGATTTGCATTGACTCATCTGATGATTCGAGTTCACATGCAGCTATTTCGACATGAAATCCCTCCACAGCACAGGCGGCAGGATTAAGACATCAAGAGGAACGAAGAGAAAAATGAAACGGAAAACAGAAAGATGTCACCTGACTCAGAGTGGAGGAAAGGAAAACGCTGATAAAAATAAGCTCTCTGACAACTCGGCACCTCTGAGAGCCGACGAGAGATCGACAGAGACCAACGCGAGAGAAAAGAAAACAAGACGAGGACGAGACGAGGGCGAACAGAAGGACAGATACAGAGGAACAGGAGAGAAGTGAAAACAAGGGATTGGACAGAGGAACGTCAAAGAAACGAGAAGAGAAATGTGAGAAGACGTCAGCATGGGAATTATAACCGAAACTTGTGGTGGTCCTCCTGCGACGATGAAATGTCACAGGAAGGTGAGAAAAAATAAAATAAATGGAAAAAGACGAAAAAAAAAAAAAAAAAAAAAAAAAAAAGGACAGGTTTTGGGGATTTTTCCATAACCGTTCCCTCAAAATTCTCAAAGCTCAGTGTCCACTCACCGTCCTTCCACAGCTCAGACACAAACTTATCGGTGGACTGGTTGAGCAGCGAGGCCACGTTATCGTTCAGAGGGTCCATGTTCTTCATCAGCCACTCATCCGCTTTATAATCCACCTGAGAAGCAGACGTTATTTAATTCTTTGTTGGGTTTTTTTTGGTTAGAATGATGCAGAAGATCTTCAGGAGATCAGGGGCTTGATACCTTGCCCGCGTAGTGGATGATGCAGAAATCGGCCTCGTCCTTTAGTTTCTTGGGTTTGAAGAATTTAGGGTGGGTTCCCTGCTCCTGCAGAACCTTCTCCACAAAGCTCTTATCTGTGGCTTTTGGGAACCAGCACTCCTCATCCAGCAGGGCCAAGATTCCTGGAGGACTCGCCTGCAAAACACACACACAGTCAAAACACACTTTCACCCCAAATTCTGTCTCCCAGAGCTGCTGTCTTGCATGTCATTACGCCTTTACACCTGATGAACCTTTCAAGTTAGCGAGATCTTCAGCACGGACAATCGGGATGCACATCTCCATAACGGAGATGCGACTTGTATTTCGATGAACAGCCAACAATACGATGTGCTACGCTAGCGATGAGATACGATTTTTTTTTTTTTTTAAAGAACTAAAACCAGACGTTATTTTCCTGTTGTGTGTGCAGGAAGTTACAGCTCTACCTCTGCCATGTTAATCTGTATTCTGTGTGACTCTCAGGACACGCCTCAGTCTCTGCAGTGTCACGATGTGTCATTGGTGAGAGAACGTGCTCGAGAAACGTTGAGAAAACAATGAGAAATCAACCTACATCTACTAATAATTATTTATTTTTATAAGTTTCGGATCAGCACCAAAATCCACAATGATGCACACGTCCAGCAATTAAAACCGTCCGTGTGGAAACATAGCAAAAGTTCTGTTTGGTGTCCTGATGATTTACGTCATTTAAAAACAAGAGTATTTTGTCTTCATGCTCTAAAGCATCCATCTTTGTCCTTAATTAAAGTATTAAAAACTTGGAAAGTATAATTTAAGGTACATTTAGAACAGATGGAAATGTGAGATTAAGTTGCCATTAATCACGAGTTTACTCATGACAGTCATCAGAGGGATTTAAGCAAATCTGGCAACCTTTTATGGGGTTGTAGATGTTTTTCAGACTTACAGGCTTCTCGATGAGGTCGATGCAGGGCTGCAGGTCGAGGCCGAAGTCGATGAAGCTCCACTCGATGCCCTCACGCTGGTACTCCTCCTGCTCCAGGATGAACATGGTGTGGTTAAAGAGCTGCTGCAGCTTCTCGTTGGTGTAGTTGATGCACATCTGCTCGAACGAGTTCAGCTGAAACGACAAAGACATCCATCTTTAGAACCGATCACGCGATTTTCACATCGTCATGGAAAAGAGGCAGATTTCTCGCCAGCCACCTCGAAGATCTCGAAGCCGGCGATGTCCAGGATGCCGATGAAGGACGCTCCCTGGCGCTTGGTCTTGTCCAGGGCTTTGTTGATGCGCATGACGAGCCAGCGGAACATCCTCTCGTAAGTGGCTTTGGCCAGAGCCTCCACTGCGAACTCTGCCTGCTCCTGTGTCTGTGCCTTCTGCACGTAGTCGCGGCCCACCTTGATACGTGGACTCAGGATGGCCCGGGTAAAGTCGGTCACGTTCATGCCCATCAGGTGGCACACCTTCTGCGCCGCTGTAGGATGTAAAAAAAAAAACAAACAAAAAACCCCCAGAGGGTAGCGTTATTATTATAACCAAACTAATGACAGAAAGTGGGCGGGGTCTGAATCCTTCATAAACTGGGAGTCATGCAATATTAGGCCACGCCCACAATAGATCACCTGTGTCATCGGGCATAGAGGCTTGGTCCGAGTGACGCTCCTTCTTGAAGCTGATGTTCCCCAGCTGCAGGACGGAGGAGACGACACGCAAAAGACCTGCAACACACACACACACACACACACACACACACACACACACACACACACACACACACACACACACACACACACACACACACACAATTATTATCAAATATCAATGCTTTATCAATATATATTTGTGTGTGTGTGTGTGTGTGTGTGTGTGTGTGTTTTCCTCTCTCACCGATCTGCTCATCCTCGGGGATGCTCATGATGCGCATGGCCTCCATGGTCTCCATGAACATGTCCTTGTCCTGCTGTCCAGGGATGGTCACGTTTCCGTTGGACAGGAAGCGGTACTTGCTGTAGCCCTCCAGACACAGCTCATCTACACACACACACACACACACACACACACACACACACACACACACACACACGTCAGTTAGTAAAAAAGCAAAAATTTTATATTTCTAATCGTTTTTCCACTTAAACTAATAAATGGCACACGCAATACAATCAAATTACGCACCTTTGCCTGCTGAAACATCCAGTAGGGGCGCTAGTAAACAATCTGAATTATAGCTCTCGGTTTTATAGCCGAGTTTTAACCTCAAAGCCTAATTTTTTATTTAACTCCTACTTCATGGACATTCCAGAACATTAAATGTAAATATAAATGGATAAAAAACCCACAATGCCACAGTTCAATAGAATATAACAGGTTTACTCCATCTGGACCCTACATCAGATCTGTGTGTTGTGTCCTGGTGTCTACTTTTATATCCTCATAAACCGCATTTACTTATCTAATCTAACACACACACACACACACACACACACACACACACACACACACACACACACACACTTTACATATATATCAGCTTGGGTATAATCAATGCAAAGATCTAAATTCTGTTTCCAGGAGCTGTAAAAAAATCTGGATCTTGAAAACTCACTGCGGATTTTGTCTCCAGCTCCAGTGAGCATGTAGTAGAAAATGTGGAAGGCTCTCTCCTCTCTGGCCTGGCGGATGGCACGCGATTTCTCCAGAAGGTCTTAAATAGAACTGGTTAAGGAGTTTTATAATGTGATGGCAGAGGAACACAGATTGTAGGAATCAGGGTTCAAAAAATGTGTCAAGCACATTGTAACCTTGCATCACGTTCATTTGCTAAAGAGCAAGGGTGCGCAAACTTTTGCACTTTATGCATCAGTTATTTTAATAATATATGTCACCTTCTGTAAAATAAATAAATAAAGTCTGGTCTGCTGGGGCCGAAGCAGCATTTAGTCTTTAAAGCATCAGAGTGGGTGTGGCTTAATATTTTAATGAGCATAGTTGATTGACAGCCCTCGTTAAACTGGCACAGTAAACCAATTACGATTGGCATGTCGAGTCTGTTTAAAAACGCTGGGATAGAAGAACGGCATCAACCTTCCAAAACGGTGACGATGAAGCTCAGGATTAGCCCCGCCCACTTTACATAATCAATATCTCTATCTGTACGTATGATTTAATATTAATTAGAAAGCGATTACAGACAAAACACACAGCGTTGAGAGGATACAGGTCTCGATGTTGGCGCCGACGATGTAACCGTTAACGTCGAAGTTGATTCTGATGAATTTCCCCTGGCGGGATGAGAAACACGCTCAGTCAGACGAAAGAACAAGCAAACAAACAAAACAAAACAAAAAAAAACCACGCACGACCTCGTTAAAACCGCGTGACTTACGAATCTTGACGAGTTGTCGTTCTTGACCGTTTTGGCGTTTCCGAAGGCTTCGAGAATGGGGTTAGCCTGCAGTAGCTGCTTCTCCAGCTCCCCCTAGAGGACACCCACACAAACACAGCCAATACACACACTCAGCATTATGAGGAAATAAAGCACTGACCCACTGACATCTTCAGACCTGACTGGGAGGAGACAGAGAGGAGGAATCTGCAGGACTCACCGTGGCTTAGCGTCTCATTGACTGGATAGCGTTGGAAAAGCGCACACACACACACACACACACACACACACACACACACACACACACACACACTAAGCAGATCCCAGTGAAGTGTTAACCCAAACACAAGAAACCCATCACCTCAGAGAAACCCATGACCTCATGCACATCAGGATTACATCAATGCAGGTCCTCCCAACAACATGCTCAATTCTGATTCCAAAATAATAAAAAAAACCCTTAACAATATTACTGCATAATAAATACTCAATCTTTTATTGATTCCAGGCATCAAATAAACTCGTTCCTGCCTTTTCTACGCGGGTGAAATCATCTGCGTGAACAGGAACGTTCAGTAAAAAGTTACAGTAAATCCTACTGATCTATCTCTGCTCTCAGAACACCACCCATCCAATCAAATAAAAGGGGCGGAGCTTAGTTCTCGATTGTTTCCTCACATTGCTCTCATACATTCTCCGTCTCCGCCAGACATCTGGAGACGCTTCGCTTTAAACCTTGACACGCAATATACACGCTTTTACACGTTCATGTACAAGACTCCTCGAACCATCTGTTGCTATAGAAACGCATTAATATGAACCTGTAGGACTTTCAGAGCTGCTGAACACACACATATACACACTCATATATACACACTATATGGACAGAAGTCTGGACACCTGACCACAAGATTCCCCAAATGCTTCTTTTTGAACATCCAAACTTACATTTAGTCTCCTTTTGCTCTTAAATTAAGCTCCACTTCTCTGGGAAGATGTTCCTCTTGATTTT